>NC_079441.1:66257415-66334915 GCF_903798145.1 Danio aesculapii
TTATAATCACACTTCATAAAAACAGTCTGCAGAAACACTTTGATTGACATTCTCCCTATGTACGTGTCATCAGAGGGGGAAAGCCCCGCCCACTAGTGATGATTTTCCCCTCATTAGTCTTGTTTTGTAATCTTCCACTATGCTGACACATAGATATTTGTAGCTCCGCCCTCTTTTGGAAAGAGCAAAATCTCATTTGAATTTAAAGTGACAGTCACCAAAACGGCACACTTAGGATCATAGCTTAAAAAGGGCTGTTATAAAACATTATTTGCGGGGTATTTGAAGCTGAAACTTCACATACACACTCAAGGAACATCAGAGACTTATTTTACATCTTGTTAACCTTTTAAGATGCACTCCTTGAAAATAAATTTTGGCCCACATCTTGTATTGAATAATAAACTGACACAACTGATAAATAGTAATAAGCAATGAAAATAATAATGATAACCTATGGATTAAGGTCAACCAGGTGGTTATGATGCCTGTTTTAAGAGGGGCCTATTATAGGTTGCAATTAATCACATTAGCTAATCACTTCATTTTATATTTAATTATAATATCTTTTTAATAAAGCTAAATTGTAAAATCTTGCGAAACTTCTGAATGAGAACGGATGTGAGTAATTTGAATGGGTAGCTGGAAAATGACTGAATAAAATGGACGGACCTCTTCTGACCCAATTTTATTGAGAACTGCTTGAATGCTTTTGGGAAGCTGAGAAGGCACTCTTTTTTTTTTAACTCATTTGCAAATCATTTGGCAATGAGGGAAGAAATCACAGTTGCTGGAACAGCTTGCCTCGCAATCATGGATGTGTGAATGTTTAGCATGTCAGCCATCACTGTATCATGCATATAAATCATGCTGATGGATACAGAGCATCAAAACCTTCATTTGAAATGCTGAAATATGGCAGGAAGGTTTCAGGAGCACAAAGAGAATATTATAGCGTATTTGTGATGTTATATGAACATTTACATAATTAATTATTTAAGTAATGAATTAAACAAGTGTAACTGTGTGACTATCTTTAACTGTAAAAAATTTAGACGTAGTATCCGTGACATCATCCATAGCTTTCTGAAGAGCGCAAATGAAGCTACAAGTGGGCGTGGCCAACCTGCGCCATTTTGTTTGCACCGACCGGGGGTAACAAAACAAGGGCAAAGATGTCTGCTAGCACTGAGCTTAGACAGGCTTTTCTTTGGGAGAAACGCTTAATACTTCATATCCTGTGACTCTTTTGTGTTCTGACCACATGTGCTAGGCTGTATATTTCAATAAAGTATTTAGTCTTTTAAACACACTTCTGTAATAAATTGAGCAACTAAACATTGCTCTTGTGATTTTTTTCTACAGGAGGAAATGCGAATTAATTTCAAACACTTCAAATATAGTGTGTCTTAGTAAATACAAGGCTATTTATGAAATCCAGGCATAACACTGTATGACAACGCTTCAGATGACTGTTCAATAGCAGGGATAGGCAAAAATACATTGAAATGTATTTTAAAATAAAATACTAAATACCTCAAATTTTCTTGTATCAGAATAAACTACAAAATACAGCAGCTAGAAATGTATCAAAATAAAATACTACAAAATACTTTTACATGGGAGTATAACATTTCTTCGCTAATCTTCCATAATCTTCAATTCCTTTAATTCATAATCTTCATTTCTTCACTGTTCCAATTTACTATGACCTTTTATGTGAAGCTGCTTTGACACAATCTACATTGTAAACGCGCTATACAAATAAAGGTGAAGTGAATTGAATTGAATCTTCAATCAATAGGCATATTTGCTCAACATTAGTGAAGTGAACAATGATTGACAGCAACAGTGTTTCTCTGAGCAAGTTTAAGTCAGATTCTCTGGCACCTTATTCACCTCTGCTCCTGTAATTTGTAATTTGTAATTTATTAATTTAACAGGGACAATGCTCATTAATAAACAGTAAGACTGTAAATAAGCCAGAGTTAGCCACGGGGGCTAAATGTGGGGGTGTACATGAGGGGGTTTTCATAAATCTTTGTTTCTCTTTCATTTTAGTATATATTTTGTACAAGTTTCATACAGAAAGTAATGTCTTGGAGATGATCTTTTTAATCAATGTAAAAATCATTCAATGCAGATAATGAGCTGGACTTGAAATATTGTATATATCTCTTCATTGTGTTTCCATCCATTAGGTGGCCAGTAAAATTGCAACTATCTCTTTTAATAGGGTGATATATGAAGAGGTTATTTAATTTTTTTGTTCACATAATTTTTTTAATATTGTTCTAAGATTGTGCCACTTTGACATCTCTTCATTAACTATACAGTGCACCTGCAGATCAGCTACTGGCATTTGAATAGCCAATGAAGCACTGTAGGAATCGCCACTGTAGGACATCAACAATCCATCCAAAACTACTATTGTTTGTGCAGTTTACTCTATCTCCAAAGAGTCTTTCAGTTCTTCTTTAACTGGAAGAGTCTCCGTTTTCTCAATTAGTGTACACAATCTTTAGGTATTTTATATTTCTGAACATCCTCTGCATTTCCACCTGCAGCACTGAGACTGAGAATGATTATGTGCCGGATGCTCCATACTCCATATTTTGAACTGATATTTTGTTCTCATTTCCTAAGCTGATGCTGATGCTGAATTATACACTATACTGCCATTACAAATCACTGGTCTTAGCATTGCGCAGTATGCTATTTTTTAATGATTGTCGACTTGCTCCAAATATACCTTTGCCATTTGTCTATTTTCTTTATGTGTGCATAATTTCCAACCATACTCCAATCAACCATCTTAATCAATTTTCTGTTCTGATCTAAAGCTTAGGCAAATAACTAGGAAAGCATCAATCTAAAGCCGCATTTTATGATTGTCTAGATTTCCTACAAAGTATTTTACAGTATTTTAAAAATACAAAATACAAGACATTAAAGTATTTTAATACAAAATATAAACCTATTTTCATAAACTCTATCAAAATACTACTTTGTATTTAAAATATGTATTGAAAATACATGTATCACAAATACTGCCCATCCCTATTCAATAGCCTGCAGCTAATCAATCTGTCAGATTCTGAAGTGCATTCAGGTCTAAAGAAAATTCTAAATGATAAATGATCTTAAATAAAACGAAAACATTTATATATACAGTATGGGATACTGAAACTTGTCTATAGCACACACCTGAAACTTGTCTATAGTGCTTGTTCACTGCTGCTCTTATAGTTGTGTAAATTGCTTCCTTGTCCTCATTTGTAAGTCGCTTTGGATAAAAGCGTCTGCTAAATGACTAAATGTAAATGTAAATGTAAATATAAGAAAATCACTCACTTGGGAAATGGAGGACATGGTAATGGTTTGTGAGCACAATTAAGTGCACACGGTATGCCATATCATCTGATAATTGTGGGAAATAATTCCAAGAGGCAACTGACTGAGTAAAGCCAGATAAAACATAACAAAAATATGATGTATATGGCGAGTTATCAGCTGAGGAGGTGCGATGGCAACCAGCGAGACCTATCTGTTACTCAAGTGGCCACACCCTTAATTATGCAGTCTTAATATAACTTAATATAAACAAGACAGATGAGTTATGAAGAAGTTCCCCTCCCCTCACAGTTGTCATGAAGGGTAATATTAGCTATATGAACCAACATCTTTCTGCTTTTTTCTGCTGTAAAGTTGGCCATTTTAACAGTTGGGTCAATAGAAATGTGCTCAATTATGGAGCCAGGCCTAGTGGAAATTCGATGAATTGCAGTTTCAGTTACTTCCGTATTAGCTTCACGAGGGGGAGCTGGAGGTTGCTGCTCGGTGACTATAAAAGCTATATGAGGGATACTAAAATAATGGATTTGTTTTTAGTTGCTCAGCAACAGGTATGTCAACCTTATGACCCAGTTCGGCTGCTTTAGTAAAACACTCATGTCCCTGAAAAACAAATTTGCTTCTTTGACCTATAATACAGTAATTATATTTTATATTTTATAATTATATTATATAGGTTACCCATATTTGGGGTCATTTTATTAAATGTGTTTCAGAATGATTTGCACATGTTTTGGATCGATGCTCATTGGAGCAGCAAATAGATCTAGACTGTATTATCATTCATCTGTTAATTTTCCTTTGGCTTAGTCCCTTATTTATCAGAGGTCACCACAGCGGAATGAACCGCCAACTATTCTAACATATGTTTTACGCAGCGGATGCCCTCCCAGCCGCAACCCAGTACTGGGAATCACCTATACACACTTTCATTCACACACACTCATACACTACAGCCAATTTAGATTATTTAATTCACCTACAGCGCATGTCTTTGGACTGTGGGGGAAACCGGAGCACCCGGAGGAAACCCACACCAACACAGAGAGAACACAGAAATGCCAATTGACTCAGTCGGGACTCGAACCAGCGACCTTCTTGTGCTGCGACAGTGTATTACTGAAGTAAAAATGAATGAATGGACAAACTGTGACGTTAAATCTGAGTCTGAGATTATATTTCTGTTCTTATTTGTTGAAGGGATGTTCACTTGTGATTGTCTACCAGCAGGTGACGTTTGTAAGTCTGGTGGTGCTGACCCATAAGATACAGATTGTCATCCAATTTTTATACTCATGTGTTTCGTCGCATGAATAACAAATCCGACAGTGTTACACAAGTGATGTTTCTGTAGCAGACCTGCCAAGTTTTTAGACAATGCCAGTAAACAAAGCACAGCAAAGGAAGAGTTATATTGCAAAAATGAACTCAATGCACCATAAACAATAATATGAAAATGACAAAAAAATTTGTGCTACATTTTAGTATATAAGTACCTGCGTATTAATAGGATTTTTGCTGTTTATTAGTACCTACACTCACCAGCCACTTTATTAAGTACACCTTACTAGTACCGGGTTGGACCTCCTTTTGCCTTCAGAACTGCCTTAATCCTTCATGGCATAGATTCAACAAGGTACTGGAGATATTCCTTATAGATTATGGTCCACATTGACGTGATAGCATCGCGCAGTTGGTGCAGATTTGTCAACTGCACATCCATGATGCGAATCACCTGTTCCACCACATCCCAAAGGTGCTCTATTGGATTGAGATATGGTGACTGTGGAGGTCATTTGAGTACAGTGAACTCATTGTCATGTTCAATAAACCAGTCTGAGATGATTCACACTTTATGACATGGCACGTTATCCTGCTGGAAGTAGCCTTTAGAAGATGGGTACACTGTGGTCATAAAGGGATGGACATGGTCAGCAACAATACTCAGGTAGGCTGTGGCGTTGACACGATGTTTAGTTGGTACTAATGGGCCCAAAGTGTGCCAAGAAAATATCCCCCACACCATTAAACCACCACCACCAGCCTGAACCGTTGATACAAGGCAGGATGGAGCCATGCTTTCATGTTGTTGAGGCCAAATTCTGACCTTAACAAATGAATGCTGCAACGAAAAAATCGAGACTCATCAGACCAGGCAACCTTCAGCAGATCATCTTGACCATGTCTACATGCCTAAATGCATTGAGTTGCTGCCATGTGATTGGAAATTTGCAATGACAAGCGGTTGTACCTAATAAAGTGGCCGGTGAGTGCATAAAGTATGATCTTATTTTACATGCCTATACCTAAACCCAAATATTAACTATTATTAATATTTATTAATATGCTGCAATTTAGAAGTTCATTGAGCTAAAAATCTCAGTTAATGGTTTATTAATAGCAAGAATTGTACCTCAAAATAAAGTGTGGCTAAAATATATTTTTAAAATCAGCTCATGAATCTAGAACAGCTTCCTATTTCTCAGTACGCCTCTTTTTATCCACCTTTAACCATCTAGCAGTAAACAGCTCTTTTAAAAGTGGTGCTATTATGACTTTCAATTCCTTTTAATGTCCCTGTTTGAGCATATAAAAAAGATCTGGCAAAGTTAAAAAGCACACAGTCACTTCAGAAGGATTTTTTTTCTATTCAGTATGCCGAGTTTCTGAACTCCCTCAAACCTTAGTTTCAACTCTTCTCCTTCTCATACGGCAGTTCATTTAAATCCTCTGTAGTCATCCAAAAAAAATAGATATATCCACAGACTTTGGCGTCTTTATTTCCCTGCTGGGCTTCAATAGGTTTAGTTTAATGTCTGATGCTGGAAGTCAAGAGTTGAAGGAGACAGCTGTAATATTTGTCTTCTTATGTCCGTGTCCCAGTAATCTTTCCTTTCTTCACTATGGTAAACAAATTATCACCACGCGATGGCTCTCGTTAACATTAGTTTTGATGTGATTATGGTGATGGCGGTTGCGTTATGCTAGAGATTAGAGTGCGTCTCTTCATAGATCAGGAACATCCTCAATAGCTGCCACAGCAGGATGTCTTCGGGCAACCAAACATGTTAGCTTGAAGAGAATCAGCTGAGCTGCACATGGGTCCAGACTTGAGTCTTAGAAAAGTAAACTGAGCATCAATGTCCTCAGTTTATCTAAAAAGGAAATCATACTCACTATTTACTCACCCAGAATTGGTTTTAAAACTTTGAGTTTCTGTTTTCTGTTGAACACAAGAAGATTTTGAAGAATCTCTGCAAATCTTAGTAAAGTCTATAGACATTGTTGGGAAAGTTACTTCAAAAAAGTAATTACTACTACACTATTAAATATTTCCTGTAGAATCTACAGTAATTTACTGGCAGCAGTTCGCCAGTAACTTACTGTACAGCAAAATTACTGTATTTACTTTTACAGCACCATTTATCTTGCTGTATATGTAGCTACAGTATTTTATAAATTTACTGTAAAATATACAGTATTTTCATAATGCAACTTACAACATGCAGTAACATGCTACTTAACTGTCCTATAGTAAAATACAGTTCATATTACAGTTAAATACTGTGCAATTTACCAAAATTGTTAACAGTATAGTTCTAGTGCAGCAGTCGACCAGTAACTTGTTGTAAATCAATTACAGCAAGATTACTGTATTTACATTCACAGCACCATTTATTTTGCTCTATATGTAGTTACAGTAGTGTATATATTTACTGTAAAATATACAGTAATTTTCATAATGTGACTTTAAAATACAGTATCATACTGTATAACTGTCCAACTGTAAAATTTAGTTCATATTACAGTAAAATACTTTGTAATTTGCAAAATCATTAACAGTGTAGTTGTAGTGCAGCAGTCCACAAGTAACTTACTGTAAATCAATTACAGCAAAAATACTGTTTTTACATTAACTGCACCATTTATCTTGCTGTATATGTAGCTACAGTATTTTATAAATTTACTGTAAAATATACAGTATTTTCATAATGCAACTTACAACATGCAGTAACATGCTACTTAACTGTCCTATAGTAAAATACAGTTCATATTACAGTTAAATACTGTGCAATTTACCAAAATTGTTAACAGTATAGTTCTAGTGCAGCAGTCGACCAGTAACTTATTGAAAATCAATTACAGCAAGAATACTGTATTTACATTCACAGCAACATTTATTTTGCTCCATATGTAGTTATAGTAGTGTATATATTTACTGTAAAATATACAGTAATTTTCATAATGTGACTTTAAAATACAGTATCATACTGTATAACTGTCCAACTGTAAAATACAGTTCATATTACAGTAAAATACTTTGTAATTTGCAAAATCATTAACAGTGTAGTTGTAGTGCAGCAGTCCATCTGTAACTTACTGTAAATCAATTACAGCAAAAGTACGGTATTTACATTTACAGCACCATTTATCTTCTATATGTAGTTACAGTAGTGTATATCTTTGCTGTTAAATATACAGAATTTTTCACAATGCAACTTTAAAATACAGTACAATAACATACTGTATAACTGTCCTACTGTAAAATACAGTTCATATTACAGTTAATTACTAAGAAATTTACCAAAGTTGTTAATAGTGTAATTGTAGTGTAGTCAGTAACTTACTGTAAATCAATTACAGCAAAAATACTGTTTTTACATTTACAGCACCATTTATTTTTCTGGATATATTTTTGCAATATTGTACATCTTTACAGTTAAATATACTGTAATTTTCACAATGCAACTTTAAAATAAAGTAACATGCACAACTGTCATACGGTAAAATACAGTTCACATTACGGTTAAATACTGTAATTTATAAAAATCATTAACAGTGTAGTTGTAGTGCAGTAGCCCACCAGTAACATTCTGTAAATCAATTACAGCAAAAATACTGTATTTAAATGTACAGCACCATTTATTTTGCTGTATATATTTTTACAGTATTATACAATGCAACTTTAAAATAAAGTAACATATGCACAACTGTCTTACGGTAAACTACAGTTCATATTACAGTTAAATACTGTGTAATTTACCAAAATCGTTAACAGTGTAATTAAATCATTAAAATTATATTTAAATTATGTTCTTAATTATAATGTCTAAACAGTCACTCAATAAGTAATTTAATTAACTTCTTCAGCAAATGGATCATTTTCAGCAGCAGTAATTGGCAAAATATCTACATTTCATTAGGTTTAGTGACATTGTGTACATAGTGTGCCTCAAATATGGCCAACTGATGAAGACACTCCATAGTGCACAACTGTTTCATAGTGCACAAAGGATGTTCCAGGATTAACAAGGCTTTAATCCAGGATCCCATGCTACTTAAAAAAATCACTCCCACACACTTATTTTAAACTGACTAGGTCAAATAAATGAATTGCAATAATTTGTTCCAACAACAATTGGGTTTTTAACAAGCTTTAAGCCTGTATTTTGTTTATGTACATAGTATATTCATCCTTTTTGAATGTGCTTTGGTTGGTATCTCATTACCTTTTATTTATTTTATTTTGTATTATCTTGTGTCAACTTTTATGTTTAAGTGTGTGTTGTATTGCGTTAGCTATTGCTGTGAACCAAACTGCCCCTCTGGCACAATAAAGAAATTCCAGTCCAATCCAATTCAATCCCCCTAACTGTTCAGTGAAGTTTTCACCACTTAAATTAGTGACTTTGTGAAAAGTTATTCCTCAACTGGGACTCATTCAAATCACGCCTCAACTTTTTGGATCAGGATTGATTGTCCAGCATTAGTAGCCTCTAGTGACAGCTATCAGAATGCAGCTGCCTCATCTAGCTTTCATTAGCAAGTGAAAGACACGCTCGCAGTGCCTGTGGTGATCTTGTTTCTTATGTCTCCACTGCACGCTTCTGTGCTCCTGACCTCACGGTCCCCTTCCTCGCTCCGTCACGCTGCTGTGAGTTGTCGCCTGTTGAGGGATCAGCTGTGTGAATCTGCTGTCCTGCTGCGTGGAGTCTCTTTCATCCTGTCACACTCTCCACACACACCTCTGTCCCCAGCAGCACACCATGTTCACCCTAGTGCCGTATTCATTTTGAAAGTGTGAAGTACTTTTGCGCTACTTGTTGTACTAGTATTTACTTTGATGCACATACATTTGAGTGTATTATTCGTCCTCCTGTGAATTTTTCATTCTTTTTGTAAATATTTCCCAAACGATGTTTAACAGAGCAAAGAATTTTTCACAGGATTTCCGATAATATTTTTTCTTCTGGAAAAAGTCTTATTTGTTTTATTTCGGCTACAATAAAAACTGTTTTTATTTTTTTTAGTTCATTTTAATGTCAATATTATTAGCCCCCTTTTATGACTGATGAAATATTGCTCAATTCTAATACTTGTTATTTATCTGATTACAGTGACAAACGATTCTCTGCTTTGGGCTTTGGAGCAAGAATTCCACCTAATTATGAGGTAAAAGACCCTTTTTTGTATGTTCATCTGTATTTTGTTTAGAAGAAGGTGTGCAATGAATTGTAATGTATGTATATTTGCAATTTAGCTTATTTTCCTGATGCACTTATTCTAGTAAATAAATTATAATATGCATTTTTATTTGGTAATGACCAGAACCAGAGACGTTCTTGCTGTGAGGCAACAGTGCTAACCACTGGGCCACCGTGTCACCCATCTAGGAAAACAGGAGGAGTAGTGGTGGAAGGGGGGATTCTTCAAAACGAAGATGACTGTGGTATGAAACCCAGGGCATTTAAAGTGGCTTAGGAATCGTCTGATTGGTGAATTATAAATTGAATAATGCGGGACCAGCCGCAAGCAATCATAAGCACGTGATCCTCTCGAAATTAGTTTATAAATAAACTTCACTTATTAAATTTCCCATTTATTGTATTCTATTAACGTCTACCTCTACCCCAACCCAAAACCCAACCATCACAATAATGTCAAAACAGATCTGATCTGCAGTCTTCTCTATTAGTATAGCTCATTAACTACGAATGTGGATGGATGATAACAACCTTTTGAGCCTACTAGTAGGCGCAGAAGGCCCCTACTGGCCCATATCTATCAGCTGATAACCACTGATAATGCCCATTTTAATCAAGTGATAACATTCAAAGTGGGTGAGTTATTGCACTGAGAGGTAACAGGGGCTAGTAATGAACCACTGTATTTATATTAACTAAATGCATTATTAAATACTGTAATCAATCCATTGTTCATTATTTGTTCATAGTAAATACACTGAATAACATTAACTAAATTAAACATTATTGTACAGTGTTATAAAAAAGTGCTTGAAAACATTACAAAGTGTAAACAAACAGATTAGGAAGAGTACTCCCTTTATGCACCTCTTATTTCATTTTAAGACTTGTTATTGTAAATCAGTCGTATCTGCAAACAGTTGTCTCTGTATCTGACATATGCAAAGTCATAACTTATTTTATTTGTATTTACAGACTCTCTCTCTAATGTAATACCAATTTTAACAGCTATTTTCTCAGAATTAATATAATAACAGCTTGCAAAGCCTTCCATAGCGCTGACAGTAAACTGTCACATGATTTCATTTTATGGTCTGTTTGTTCGGGCAGATTGCTCTGCAGTAGCTGTAAGGTCTATTTCCTTTTCAAGGGAATATAATAATAATAGTTATATTCAGGATGTCTTTCTCAACAAAGAAAAATCAATGTGCTGCAAAAAGTACCAGAGGGGGCCCACAGTGGTTGTTGCTTACAATGGAAAATTCAGCTATTTTGTTTATGCATACACTACCTAGCAAAAGTCTTGTCTCCTATCGAAGTTTTAGGAACAACAAATAATAACTTGACTTCTAGTTATGAAAGGCAAAGACCTCTAGATTACGCTTATTTTACCTAAATAAAATATGATCATGTTTTGATTTTTAATTATTCAATTAGGACATTAAGGTCTGACCAAAGTCTTGTCATCCAGTATAGAATATAAAGTCATGCTGCAGTGGAAAAAGAATGAATATTGACTCCCATGAGCTTGGAGGACTGCATCCATACATCTCTGCAATTACTCAAATCACTTATTAACAAAGTCATCCGGAATGGCAAAGAAAGCGTTCTTGCAGGACTCCCAGAGTTCATCAAGATTCTTTGGATTCATCTTCAGTGCCTCTTCCTTCATCTTACCCCAGACATGCTCAATAATGTACATGTCTGGTGACTGGGATGGCCAATCCTGGAGCACCTTGACCTTTCCTGCTTGCAGGAACTTTGATGTGGAGGCTGAAGTTTGAGAAGGAGCGCTATCCTGCTGAAGAATTTGCCCTCTCCTGTGGTTTGTAATGTAATGGGCAGCACAAATGTCTTGATACCTCAGGCTGTTGATGTTGCCATCCACTCTGCAGCTCTCTCGCACACCCCCATACTGAATGTAACCCCAAACCAGGATCTTTCCTTCACCAAACTTGACTGATTTCCGTGAGAGGTTCCATGCAGGTTCCAATAGGCCTACTGCTGTATTTGTGATGATTGGGATGCAGTTCAACAGATGATTCGCTGCAAAAACCTACCTTCTGCCACTTTTCCAAACGATCAACTAGACGTCAAGTTATTATTTGTTGCTCTTATAACTGAGACAAAGACTTTTGTCAGGTAGTGTTGCATAAACTAACACGCGCAAAAACACACAAGCACTGCATGATTTACTAAACAGCAGGAATTATGACCTTGAATTGTGGTTTTAAACAAGAAACCAGGTGTGTACGAGCATGCTAAACAAGCTGTATTTTGTGTTTTTTTCAGGTGTCTCATGATTTTGCCATCAATTTCAACCCAGAGGATGATGAATGTGAAGGTAAGAGTGACAGGCACTTTGTGCCTTAGTCTCCCCTGAGAACTAAACACAGACATTCAGTGATGTTTTTAAAGCTTTTTTCACATTTATAGGAAAGTTTACTTACTTGTCATCGTGTACTTTCACTCTCCCTGACGTTTTGTACTTTATTTGACTTTCTTTCGTCTGTGGAAGGTGAGATGTTGAGCAAAGGCCGAACTACAGTATAAACATTCCATAACAGTGATTCAATATGACTTGTGTGCTACCTTACATGCCATCTTTGTGTCAGGAATAGACCAAATATACAGTGCTCAACATAAAGGAGCACACCCCATTTTAAAAATAAGTGTTATGATTCTGTAACAATGGGACGCTGACAACAGAGTTGAGGATCCACCTGCAGCTTTATTAAAGAGTAGTCGTACAGGCAATGGTCAAACAGGGGCAAATGGGTACACACAGGCAAATCCTGAAGTGTATTCAGGTCATATGTAGGGATGGGTGACGTGAAACTGACGTTTCGACATAGTGTCAAAAACCCTAAGCACAAGTGTTTCGAAACACTGTACCGAAGCATGATCCGAAACACCCAGGTCACGTGACTAAGGTGATTCGAAACACCCAGGTCACGTGAACAATAAAGTGTTTTGAAACACCAGGTCACGTGACTAAAGCGATTCAAAGCATCGTACATCTCGAAACATTCGAAACCTGGCGAATCTGTGTTTGACTGACAGGGTGGGAAAGGGTTCGAATCCCGACTTGTACAACTACTCAGAAATTATGTGGTGATGTGTTATAATAATGTTACTTTTTATGACCAAAACAAGACATTTTTATTCACAAAGTGTTCATTTGGATGTCAGACTAATGTTAAAACAAAACACGTTACAAGAACAGAGCATTTAAAAACTAATGTCTATAGCTGCATCACCCTGGACTCGAACCCATTGTCTTTGCATGCTAGTCTGGAACTCACCGCTCCACTAAATCACTTGATGGCTCAATTCTACAACGTGGGGTTTAATTTCAATTTGCTCAACTGTTCTTAGCTGAAGCTTTTCCTGAGCAATAAACGTTTCGAAGCTTTGACACATTTGCTTCGACTGGTTCAATGTTTCATGAAGCCTCGCTTTGCCCACCACTAGTCACAGTCAAATGGTTGATACAGGTGGCAGACAACGTAAACCAGAGAACAAGGCAAGGGTCAGACACGGAAAGAATAGAAGAACACGTTGTAATTTTGCAGGGTAACCAAACAAGACTCAGCAATGTCTGTGTATGTATGCTGTATATATGGTCCATGTAATCAGTCCTTGAGCAGCTCCCAGCTATGTGTGTGTAATCAAAGGAGAACTGGAACAGGTGTGTGTGTGTGTGTGTGTGTGTGTGTGTGTGTGTGTGTGTGTGTGTGTGTGGTGCATGACAGGACTTTTGTTTTTCGAATCCACCAGAGGCCACTGTGTACCCTTTTTGAGGTTTAAAATTTTTTCTTGCGAGTGCCATCCATGCCTGCTGTTCTCGTGTAAATCCACCAGAGGCCGCTGTTGACTGACTGACTGACTAATCGACTGACCCATCCTCCTCCTTCCCTAAACCCAATCAATAGTTTTTCAAAAGCACTGATTGACCCGCCCACCCCCTTCCCTAAACCTAACAGTTTTAAAAAGCAATCCAGAAAAAGAAAAGCCCTCGCCTGATTTTTACCACATTTTACCGCATTCTCGCCCTTTTATTTACTTGTTTATTTGATTTTTTGGCTTCTGTTTTTGTCTTACCTGCTTTCTGGAACCGTTCTTTGCCAGAATCGAACCTGGTTGTCATGGTCAACTCCACTCTGCAAGTCCACCGATGTACATGGCGAGCTACTGGACAAACTGGTAACAACGGAAAAGGCGTCCAAGCGAAGGTAAGCGGTCAGCTGGTAAGCGCGCAAAGCAACGGCGTCATACCACCTCGTAACGTTCATTTTAAAGATGAAATGCAGCTATGTGTAGCTCTGGCTCTTCTAGAAATTGATATATGGCTACATTAAGCCTATGTTGCATGAATAGCATTGTAAACAGGACTTATCCTGCTTTGATTATTAATATTACAATTTTTTTTGTTCATCACAAAAAACATATACTAAATAATGTTGAAAAAACAACAACACCCATTGCCTTATTTAATAGTTTTTATTATTTTTTATTAATTAGTTTTTAGTATTTTGTTCCCATATGGATAACATGGGTCCATTCTGAAAATGTAGCCCTATATACATTTCTGGAGATCGCTAATTATGTAGCCAGAGGTGTGTATGGCTGCATTTCATGTTTAAGACGAAAGCTACGGGGCCGTATGATGCCGTTCCTTTTCGCAATTTTCCAGCGGACCGCTTACCTCCATATGGATGGCTTTTCTGCACTTATTAGTTTGTCCGGTAGCTTGACAAGTTTTGTCGGAAGACTTGAGATGCAGAGCAAAGTTGACAGCGACAATGGGGTCCAGTGAAGAACAGTTCCAGAAAGCAGGTAAGACAAAAACAAAAGCCAAAAACAAAACAAACTACTAAATAACAGGGTAAGAATGTGATAAATTCTGAAAACGTGGTAAAAATCAGACGATGGCTTTCTTTTTCTGGATTGTTTTTTAAAACACTGGTTGGGTTTAGGGAAGGTGGTGGGCGCTAGTCAATCGGTGCTTTCTAAAACGCTATTGGTTGGGTTGAGGGAAGGAGGAGGGTGGGGGGATTGTTCAGTTGGTCAGTTAGTATATCAGTCAGTGGACAGCGGCCTCTGGTGGATTTACATGAGAATGGCACTCGCGAGAGAAATTTGAGATTTGGAAAAAGCGTACACAGTGGCCTCTGGTGGATTCGCGAAAACAAAAACTGCAATAAAACATAGCTCCTCGGATGTATTCAGCGCTCTCTAGAAATGTAGATAGGGATATGTAATCAGAATGAGCTTGGGTTGCATATTGATGTCAATAGCCGCATTTCCACTATCTTGCCAGTGCGAGCCAGGGCTTTAATCGGGCCAGGCTGGGCCAATAGCCCGGGAGGTTGAGAAATGAGGCCAAAATCATGTCGCGTTTCCACTGTCGGGCTAGTTGCTCGCAGCGCGTCACGCAAACACCACCCCCAGAACGTCCCCCGAATCAAACGTCACACAATCTGTCACACAACCCGCCCACTTCAGCGGGAACAAAAAACTCAAATTATAACCACAAACGCAACCTGGCATCACTACGAGAGCTGGAAGATGGAAAACACCAAAGCGATTGCTTTTTTACTGTTCGTGGTCTGTTGGTGTAAGGCCAGACAGCGATCCCTGGATAAGGACATTCGAGTTCGGCGGCATTTACTTCGAACACAGATTTTGGCTGCAAGGCGAGTGAGTTGATCAAGCGTGACAGCAAAACAAATGTAAGGGAAGAAAGCATCTTGTCTCCTCTTTACCTGACAGGAAAACTCCGCCTTTGTACGTAACCCCGCCCCGAAGCCCCAGTTGGCCCTCCTTGGGCCAAGGTATTCGGCGGGCCAAAAAAGGCCGGACGCTGGCCCCAAGGAAGCCCCGCTTTGGCCCGATTACGCCCCGGAAGTGATAGTGGAAACGCGACTGGCCTTGGCTCGCCCTGGCTCGCTCGCTTTAGGCGCGATAGTGGAAAAACGCGACTAATGGCTGCTTTTTCCAAACACTTCAGAATATCTTGTTTTGTGTTCAACAGAAGAAAGACCTTCATAAAAGTTTAGAACCACTTTAGTGTAAGTAAATGGTGATGAATATTTTTTTTATAATTTTGTTGTGAACTATCCCTATAATTTGTTTTTTTTTTTTGGAACGTAAAATTTGTTTGACCAGCTGGTAACTGGATTGGATTGGACTTTGTTGCAAAACACAAACACGGATACCATTGTAAACAGGATTTATCCAGCTTTAATTATGAATAACGTTTCAACAACCAAATATTTATTTAAATTCATTTTAAATTCAATGCATAATGACATAAAGACTCATATTGCGATTATGTATGAGTTTCACAATATAAAAAAGACTGAACACTTACTGCTTTTTGTGTTTCATAAATAAAGAAAATTCATATGGTTTCTGGAGCGACATCAGACTTATTAAATTATGACCTATTGACATTTTTTGGGTGAACAATTGCTTTAACACCCAAAGAGAATGTGTGAAGCCTTTGAAAAATTGCTCCAGTCCTTTCACGTTTCTGCAGAGAAGCTCCAAGTCCATCTCTCGACTGATTTGATCCCGAAATCTGTTGCTTTTGCTGCCAATTCCTCGGCGCTGCTCTCAGAAAGCCTTTGAGGCAGTCAGAGAAATACAAATAAGCCTCCAGAAGAGAAGTGATAGCCGTGTCCCCTCTCTCTCTGATCAGAGATCCAGGGGGTCGTGGAAGCCTACCAAAACTGCCTGCCCAAGATCCAGCTCTACGGTCCCACCAATGTGGCTCCCATCATCAACAGAATAGCTAAACAGGCGGCTGGAAAAGAGCCCATCAAAGATGCTTCTGTGAGTATATTTAAAGTTTCTGCTTTTTTTTTGGCCCAGCACTTAAGTGGGAATAAAGGATTCACTAAAAATAATACGCAGTCAGGTATTCCTTTTGATTATATATTTTTAATTTAGTTTTTTCAAAAGTTAACAGTACAGAACATCAAAACTAAGCAACAAACAAACTAAAGTAAAACATACACAGTATATAAAATAAAATAAATAAGTAAAAGAAAAATAAGTAAATAAAAAGGGAGGAGATACAGTATAAACCAGTGATTTGTCAAATCAAATCATGTGGTACTGTTTTAATATAATTCAGAAATGGACTCCAAATCTTTTTAAATAATTCACCCTGTCCTCTTAAAGAGTATGTGCTCTTCTCTAATGGTATACAGTTGCAAACTTCTGAGATCCACAGTCCAATTGGTACATCACTGTCTGTTTTCCATTTTAAAGCAATGCATTTTTTAGCTATTGTTAGCAACATTTCAGTAAGTTTAATAGCATAATTATGCTGGAGGTTAGAATTTGTATAATTGCCCAATAAGCATATCTCTGGATCCAATAGAAAATTAATTTCATGAATCTGTGATGTGATATTGCATACCCACAACACTTTCACTTTAGGGCACAGCCATGTAGAATCCAAAACTGTACCTTCTTCTATACCACATCTGAAGCAGAGGGGAGAAATACTGTTTTTAAATTTGTGTAATCTGGATGGAGTATAAAAAAGCTGGTGTAAGAAATTAAACTGGATTAGTCTAAATCTGGAATTTAAAATTGAGGTAACCCCATCTCTACATAGCCGACCCCACAGGTCATTTTATTCCCAAATCCTGTTCCCATATAGTTTTAGACTTATCTGGGTCAGTCAAAGGTTGCCTTAGCATCAAAGCATCATATGTTCTTGAAAACAAGTTCCTCCATAGCAGTTAAATTGGGTATCTTGGGATATTTTTTTAATTTGACTCTTAAACAATACCTTAATTGCAAATAACTAAAGAATTCTTTATTGGTCATGTTATATTTATTTTTTAATTGTTCAAATTACATTAAAACACCATCATCAAAACAATGCTCTAAATGTGTAATTCCCTTCTCTGCCCAAATTTTCAAATTTTTGTTTTTATAGCACATTGGAAGCAATCTGTTCCCCCATAAAGGTGTTTTGGGAGAGAGAAACGTGTCTTGTTCCAACATCAACTGAAATTTGTACCAGATCTGAACTGAGTGGATAATCATAGGATTATTGATTCTATTTTTTATCAATTTTTCATCCCATGCATATAGTATATTAGTGGGACAGTCCTCTTTCATCCAAAATGGCATGATAATCGTAACCAAACCAAACCATGAGACCAGTGTAGGTTCACAACTCTAAAATATATAACAAACCGTATTACATTAAATTTGCTCATTTGTTTGCTTTTTATTTAAATATAACTAGAAAAAAGTAGCTTTAAATGATGATGCTGTATAATGTTTAACATTTTATAATCAACTTATAGTAAAAACATAAATGGCTCATTTCCACTGACTGGTACGGTACGGTACGGTTCGGTTTGGTAAGGGTCACCTTTATCAGGGTTGCGTTTCCACTAACAAGGGTACCCTTTTGGTGGGCGTGGTGTATGACAGAAAGTTTCAGTCGACATCATTCTAGCTCGAGGAAATGTTTACCATAAAGCTGTACGGGTCGCTCACATATCATATGAGAAGCACTTCTCACAAAACAGATGCTTCATATACATCAATACTTGTGTAGAAATGTTTATTACTAACTTTTCAATGAACATGAGTTGATTATAACTGCAGATCAATGACAGTGAGAAACAGCCTACTGTAACGTCTGTAATTATATTAAATAACTAAATAAATGAACATATATAAACACATACAGCCCCTTACAGTCTCCGATATGTTACCAACTACAAAAGAACACACACAACAGACATTTCGTCAGTATTTAGGTTCAAAACAACACAATATATAGCCTACAGTCAGTGAAAACCTCTCATCTGTGTCTGTAATCTTCAGCAGCACATGTAGCCTCTGTTAGAGAGTAATTCCGTCATTCCCAGTTCATATTAGTCCAAAAGGTGAAGATAATAAGTTAGTTATACATGGCATTTTGTTCATGCTTGCTGAGAAATAATGTGTTCTTTTTTCCGGCTTCTCCTTTGTTTCTTCACGCTTCACTCTCGCGTTTGTTAGTGTCTGACAGGATCGGGTTTCAAAAGCACGTCAATAATCAAGCGCAGGTTATTATCATCAGCTCAAGAAGTTTGTTATTTCAGATATAATGTTAGACGCGTGTGAGCGCTAGCAAGAAAGCGAAACCGCTCGCGCCTCAGACTGGCTCGTAAAAAACTACGCGGCACAGGGTAAATCTGCTCTTCTTCTTGGCTTTGTGGCTGTTCATCCAGATGACGACAAGGTTTGTTTGAGCCCAGATCGACCATGGCTCGTTATTATATGTATTTATAATTCCACTGTAATCTCTCGGCTGTGTGTGTATTTCAAACATGGCGGGTTTTTTGTTTTCATTCTGGCTTGTTGCGTAAGCGAATGACGTATCTCTGTAAACCAATAGCGTTCAGCTGCGCGTGTGGCTCCGCCTTTTGGTACCCTTTCTCGTGTTTGGTACCCTTTCGAAAGGGTGCCGAAAAAGTGGTACGGTTCGGTTCGGTACGCTTTTTGACAGTGGAAACGGCCATAAAAGCGTACCAAACCGAACCGTACCGTACCATACCACTCAGTGGAAACGGGCCAAAACAATCCCATTCATAACACAAAGGAGCTCAATACTGAATCGAGCTGCTCCTGCCTTTACCTTGATTTGCTTACCAATGTCTTGTGCATTGTCCTCCAACTGTCAACTGACAGTATTTACATTTAAAAAGTTTGATTCATATTAATCATTTAAGTTTAGTTGACCTTTTTGTAGCTCCTGAATTAAACAGAGAAACAAATGGATATACATTAAAATCAAAATGACAATCTCTGTCAAAATCATTCGCCCCAACCAACTTTCCATCATTCTCCCTCTATTTTCAGATTGGATGGTGGGCCAAACCAAAGATTACCATGGGTCAGCTTTGGCCTGCGAGGCCTACTTTAGGCACCTTTGCATTAGAAATTTGCACTGAAAAACAAACAAAAATTAGTTTCTTTCTTTGTTGTGTGATCAGAAGCTACAGTATTGTAATGTATGTTATTCAAACCTAAACTTGTATTAGTGTGTGATGAGTTGGTTACGATGAAGTCAAACATAGAGGTGTTGCTAATACAGCTCATCGCATGCTTACTGTAAACTTACATTTAGGCTGCATTCACACTGTATGGTTCAACTGGCCCAATTCCGATTTTTTTTTTCTCCCATGTGGCACAGATCAGATATGGCCATGTACGTGTAGCAGGAAAAAAATCACATGGATTCAGATTTACTCAAATTAGATTCAAGCCTTGTTCATATGTGGAAATTGATCCGATATGAATCTGTGTCTGCAGTGTAAGCAGGTAGATTGGATTTTTACCCATCAATGCGAGTCGCGTGTCATTAAAAACTGTAGCGAATGACATCAACTCAATTTTCATTTCGGAACAGACTTCAGCAGAGTCTCCCAATTCCTTAAATCTCATATACTAGGATAAAAAAGCTTTTATATTGTCATAAAGCACAAGTATTTAAGCATATAAATGAGAGAGGGAGAGCGTAATGTCCTCCACATAAACAATATAGGCTAAACAACAACATCACGTGCATAAATCACACTATGGAAATGACATTAAGATGCCTACTGGTTTAAAAATACCTAGATTAAATGATGATGGCCAAATGATAACATTTCTGTCATAACAATAGTAAAACAACCTGTCCAAAAGATTTTTTTTAAATGAAACCCTACAAACACATTAAATATAGTAATGAAGAAAAAGATTGCTCTATTATTATCAGCTGTTAAGTCAGCACCCGCTCTTTTCCTGGTCATTGCATCTTTGCCATGTGCTGTGTAAATGCAGACAATCAGATACGAGTCACGTTTAAAAGATGATGTAAGCGGGTCGTCAAAACAATCGGATACAGTCACAAATCGGAATTGACCATCAAGATCTGCAGTGTAAATGCAGCCTTAGAAAATATAAAACCGTTCCCTTCAAATTATTTAATATCCTTGCTTTGTCTTTAAAATGTGTTCATTCATAAATCTAAAAAAAAAATCCTAGACTGAAAAATAATGATACTTTGAACCAACTTTTAAAAATGACTGAAATTTATACAACTAAAAATGTGTCGTTCTCAAAGTATAATTTATTAATCTAAATCAATAATATTTATTGTGGTGAAGAAAGAAGTATATTAGATATACATCACATAAATACAATAGTCAACTCAAGATGCCTAAACAAGATGCTTTTCATGTCTTTGTGTAGGAAAGCAGGAATAAATTTGCTATTTTTATTCATATTATTTTGTCCAATAAATCAGATTATTGCCATATGATAACCCAAGAGTGACATTTGATAACCCACTTGTTTCCAGTGCGTGTTGGACACTGGCATGGTTGCCCTTTGCTACCAATTCTGTTCATAATTTTTATGGACAGAATTTCAAAGCGCAGCCTTGGGCTGGAGGGGGACCACAGGATTTCATCTCTGTTTCATCTCAGACGATGTTGTTCTGTTGGCTTCATCGAACATGGGTCTTCAGCATGCACTGGGGCGGTTTGGAAAAATGAGCCATGGTGCTCCACCAAAAAAAAGGTGGTTTGCTATCTCCAGGTTGGAGGAAAGTCCTTACCCCATGTGGAGGAGTTCAAGTATCTCGGGGTTTTGTTCATGAGTGAGGGAAGGATTACAGCAGTAATGCGTAAAATTCATGTTAATGTGCAATGGGAATAAAAACCATAAACAAGTATTTTCTCAATTCAAATGAGTAGTGGCTTAACCACAGAAACAGTATTTTATATGTCACGACTTAACAAGCGAATGGTCATGAGCTTTGGGTCATGATCAAAAGGACAAGATATTGGGTACCAACGGCCGAAATGTGTTTCCTTCGCATGGTGGCAGGACGCACCCTTATAGATAGGGTGAGGAGCTCTGTTACCCAGATGGAGCTCGGAGTAGAGCTGCTGCTCCTCCACATTGAGAGAAGTTAACGGAGATGGCTCAGGCATCTGTTTTGGATGCCTCCTGGACCAAGGGAGGTGTTCCAGGCATGTCCCACTGGGAGGAACCCTTGGGAAAGACCCAGGATTTCCCTGGAGGAGCTGGAGGAAGTGTCTAGGGAGAGGGAAGTTTGGGGTTCTCTCTTAAGACTGCTGCCACCACGACCCAGCCCAAGAAAAGTGGTTGAAAATGAATGAATGACAAATGATAACCATAGCATTGAACTAGAACAATATATAGAATTATCTTTTTAATGTTCATTTAATTATCAACTTTTAGCTTGATTTTTTTTAAATGTATGAATAATTAAAAGTGTTTAGGAAGATTATGTGTGATATGCTAAAGATTATATCCTATTTTATCTTAATAAATCGTAAAAAATATATATACTGAAAATATACTGTGAAAATAAATTAATGATTCAATAAATGATAGTCAGAATAAAGTTTTGAGTGTTTGATTATGAATAAAAAAAAACAGAATAATATGTTTTAATAAGTGTGGTTTATTTATAAACTAATTTCGAGAGGATCACGTGCTTATGATCAACACAGCTGGCTCCTCATTAGCTCCATAATCTGACCCATTAGATGATTACGGAAGCATTATAAATAACCAGAGTTTTTCACTCCAGTTATCTTCGTCTTGAAGCTTCCCCCTCCTTCCACCCCTACTTCCTCCCTATTTTTTCCGATAGGGCGACACGGTGGCCCAGTGGCTAGCACTGTTGCCTCACAGCAAGAACACTGCTGGTCCAACCTCCTATCGGGCTGATTGGTGTTTCTGTGCGGAGTTTACATGTTCTCCCCGTGTTCGCATGGGTTTCCCCTGGGTACCCCGGTTTCCTCCCACCGTCCAAAAACATATACTATAGCAATAGATTAAACCAAATTATCACCGAAAACAACCCTAGTTTACACTTCTCACGCGGCGACAAGCAGGGGAGTTCTCGAGACCTACCTGAGCTCGAACTCCCCTCTCGCCCTTCTAACGGGAGGGAGCCCCGTGCTCGAGGATATTACAAGCTCAGGGCTCTCTCCCGGGACAGCATGCCAAATACGCTTTATTGATTATCAGCTAAGTGTGAACTCTTGAAACATGCTACTCACAATCCATGCACGTAATTTCTATGCATTCCTTCATTCGTGCATTCCTTTATTTTCCTTCAGCTTAGTCTCTATTTCAGGGGTTGCCACAGCGAAATGAACCACCAACTATTCCAGCATATGTTTTACGCAGTGAATGCCCTTCCAGCCGCAATCTAGTACTGGGAAACACCCATACACTCTCACGCCAATTTAGTTTATTCAGTTCACTTATACCGCATATCTTTGGACTGTGGGAGAAACCGGAGCACCCGGAGGAAACTCACGTGAACAAGGGGAGAACATGCAAACTCCACACCGAAACGCCAACTGATCCAGCCGCGACCTTCTTGCTGTGAGGCGACAGTGCTATCCACTGAGCCAATGAGCTGCGCTGATTTTTCTATATAACCTTTAAAATTTAGTCAAGGTATAAATAATAAATCTTGTAAACTTTTTTAGCTAATGATCTTGAAGGCTGTTTTGATAATTAACACGGCAACAATCAATTCAGAGTCCTATCACGTTAAAAGTCATTTAATGGTCTCGGGTCAAACATTTGCCCTCAAGCTTAACAATTATCAATGCTTTGCTCTACTACATTTGCTGTCTCCAACACAATACTGTATGTCCTTGTGATGTTCTTCATCTATTATTTAATGTTAGATCCCCCTTCCCCAAAAGTGATCGTTTTTCAGTAAATGAGCCCACCGAGATCAATGGACAGAAACCAGGACATTCAATTAGACTGAAGACTTGCATGTTTAATGTTGCTGCACTCTTGGGATGTTCAGGCCAGTAAATATTGCTAATTTTAGCCCACTGACTGACTATTTTAGGGTGGTATGTAATATTCCGCTCACTGCTTTCGAGGCATTTAAAGGAACAGTTCATCCATTGTTTTACAATGTGGATTTTGATCTTAAAGCGACAGTTTCAACATAGGCTCATTCAGAAAACGTAGCACTATATACATTTCTGGAAATTATGTAGCCAGAGGTACGTATGCTATGGGGTGGTATGGCACTGTTCCTTTTCGCGTTAACCAGCTGACCGCTTACCTTCATATGGACGGCTTTTCCGCTGTAACCAGTTTGTCCAGTAGCTCTACATGTATGTCGGTGGACTTGAGACATTGAGAGGAGTTGACAACGGGGTTCAAGTCTAGTGAAGTTCCAGAAAGCAGGTAAGACAAAAACAGAAGCCAAAAAATAAAACAAACAAGTAAATAACAGGGTGAGAATGCTGTAAACTTTGAAAAAGTGGTAATCTGGCGAGGGATTTTTTTCTGGATTGCGTTTTAAAACTGACGGTTCGGTGGTCAGGTCAATCTGTGCTTTTGAATAGACTATTGGTTGGGTTTAGGAAAGGAGTCGTCGGTCGACAGCGGCCTTTGGTGGATTTACGTGGGAACAGCAGGCACAAATGGCGCTCGCGAGAGAAATTTAAGATCTCAAAAAGTGTACACAGCGGCGTCTAGTGGATTCCTGAAAACTAAAACTGCAAAAAAACGCAGCTCCTGGACCGTATTTTGCATTCTCCAGAAATGTATACAGGGGTACGTTTTCAGAATGAGCCTGGGTTGGATAGTTCACTTAAAAATGAAAATGTACTCATTATTAACTGCCCCTCAAGTGGTTTCAGACCTTTAAACAGCCTCTGAAGCAGTTTGTTGATGTGTTACTATGTGTTACTGTCCATCACAGTTTAACTTCATTTCTCCAGAGTTTACTGAGTTTCTTTCACAATGAATGCTGCAAACTCTCACGCTTTGGGTTTTATCAGTTTTAGATTGCGCAAGGCACAGCAGAAACTCAGTACTCATGCATTCCTCTTTTAGCTCACAAATGCTGATTTTAAAAAAATAATAATAATATATATATATAAGTGCTGTCGCCTCACAGCAAGAAGCTCGCTGGTTCGAGCCTTGGCTGGGTCAGTTGGCGTTTCTGTGTGGTGTTTGCATGTTCTTCTCATGTTGCTGTGGGTTTCCTCCAGGTGTTCCATTTTCCCCCACAGTTCAAAGACATGCACTATAGGTGAATTGTGTAAGCTAAATTGTCCGTAGTGTATGTGTGTGAATGAGAGTGTTTGGGAGTTTCCCAGTGATGGGTTCTGCTGCGTAAAACATATGCTAGATAAGTTGTCGGTTGATTAATAAAGAGACAAAGCCAAAAAGAAAATGAATGAATGAATTACTAAACTACATACCTTTTTGCTTCTGGCAGCTGTATCATATCCTGCTGATCCTGACAGATGGGGTGGTCACAGACATGGCGGACACACGGGAGGCTATAGTCCGGGCCTCATACCAGCCCATGTCTATCATCATAGTGGGAGTGGGAAACGCAGACTTCACAGACATGCAGATCCTCGATGGAGATGACGGGGTCCTGCGCTCACCCAAAGGAGAGCCAGTCCTGAGGGACATCGTCCAGTTTGTCCCCTTCAGAGACTTTAAAACGGTCAGTCTTTCTCTGTCATGAGGTGTTTGAGTAAAAGAAATGTGTAAGTGTTTTATTCTGTGAACTACTAATGATATTTCTTCCAAATTAAGATAAATTGTGATAAATGTATCAAGTTTATTTAATGCAAAGGTAATTCAACATGTTTAAGAAACAAGAAAATAAAACTGGTAAAAGGATTTAAAATTATTAAAATGTTTTTAAACAGGTTATAAATGATTGAAAAAGAAAAGAAAGACGTAATAATGTGATCTGTCGGACGTAGCACAGTGCTCATTTAGTAAAGGCACAGTTAAACAGATGTGTTTTAAATCTTGATTGAATGTACCTAATGTTGGAGCACATCTGATCATTTCTGGAAGCTGATTCAAGCAGCAGGGGGCACAGTAGCTGAAGGCGGATTCACGCTGCTTTGACTGAACTCTTGGAATTTCTAATTTACTTGATCCTAATGATTTCAGTGACCTGTTACATTTGTATTCAGTGAGAATATCTGTAATGTATTGAGGTCCTAGGCCATTTAGATTTATAGACAAGTACTAATACTTTAAAATCTATTCTGAATGTAGCTGGGAACCAGTGTAAAGACCTGAGGACAGGTGTGATGTACTAGGATTTTCTGGTTCTGGTCAGCCTTTTTGGGAAGGAGTCCATTACAGTAATCCACCCTGCTGGTCATAAAACCATGGACAAGTTTATCTAAAAACCTAAGATAGAAATATAATTTAGTTAAGATAGAAATATAATTTGTTTTTCTCACCAGTTGTCATTTTATGTAGAATTTTTTTTATGTAGAACATTTTCATTTAAATTAGGAAGAAATGTAATTAGAAATTTGTAGAAGAAAAAATATGACCATTTTACTCAAACCCATACCTGATAAATCCTGTAAATCCAGAGAAACTGCATTTTCTTTTCCATAGCTAAATGTTTGCAATAAAAGCATCAGCATATCAAGTTAAGCAGTAGTTTTTTAATCCTCATCCTATCAAAAATATCTAAGTTATTAAGACTATTGGTTATATTGGTTATATTATATTCAGCGTTAATAATAAAGAGTTTAAAATAAGAGATCACATTGTTATATATAAAGTGGAGTGATGTAAGACCCTGTTCCTGGAGGCACACCAACAGTACATATTTTGGATGTCTCCCTTTTCTGACCCATTAACTTCAGGTTTTGGAGTCTCTTCTGATGTTATGATAAGTCACTGGTTCAAGCCTGGGCTGGGTCAGTTGGCATTTCTATGTGGAGTCTGCATGTTCTCCCTGTCTTCTTGTGGGTTTCCTCCTGGTGCTCCGGTTTCCCCCACAGTCCAAAGACATGCGCTATAGGTGAATTGGGTTAGCAAAGTTGTCCATAGTGTATGTGTGTGTCTTGATGTTTTCCAGTGAGGGGTTGCAGCTGGAAGGGCATCCGCTGCGTAAAACATATGCTGGATAAGTTGGTGGTTCATTACGCTGTGGTGACCCCAGATCAATAAAGGGGCCAAGCTGAAAAGAAAATGAATGAATGAAAGTCACAGTTACCTTTATATTTGGTTTTACTGCACAGATATTTCTCTGCTAAAGTCATCTTGATGAGAATGTTCAGCTGACTAGCAAATTATTCTTGTTGACTAGCTTTAAATATTTTAGTGTAGGCGCTTTAATTAAAATATTGACTGAGGACTGATTCACCATTTGCTCATCTAAACCTAATTGGAAAAGCTGCTTCTTCAAATCTATCACCTTTAATGCACCAGAGAAACGGCCTTAGTCAATTTAAGAAATAGAAGATTTGAGTTGCATAATGAAATATATACATAATGAAAGAGTTGCATCATGAAATATAGTCACATATGCTGGATAAGTTGGCGGTTCATTCCACCGTGGCGACCTCTGACAAATAAAGGGACTAAGCTGAAGGAAAATGAATTAATATATACATATACATATATATATATATATATATATATATATATATATATATATATACAAATTTTATATTATTTACAGGCAAGCCCGAATTTATTCATATCCCTGACAAATTCATACTTAAAGTTACTTTTTCTCCCAAAGATAATAAAACAATGTACAAGAGGCAAGTCATCATTGTGGGAAAAAAATATATTTATCCCTTTTTATTTACCTTTGAAGAAAAAAGTTGTATGTCCAAAATTATTCATACCTTTCTCAATAATCAATAAAAAAAACCTTTATTGGCCATTACAGAAATCAAACACTTCCTATAATTGCTGTCCAGATTTTTGCCCGTTCATCTTTAGCGATGATCAGGTTAGAGGGTTTCCTTGCCATCACCCTGATCTTTAGCTCACTCCACAGATTCTCAATTGGATTTAAGTCAGGACTCTGGCTGGGCCACTGTACATATATAGTTGAAGGCAAAATTGTTAGCCCTCCTGTGAAATTTTACAAACAAATATTTCCCAAGTGATGTTAAATGAAGCAGCACTGCAGCAACAGGGCTATTTAATTAGTTTGTCATGGGGGCGAGTTCATGAAAAGTATCCCAAATGAGGGGCCGGAGAGATATGACTTGCAATATGAGTGATGACTCAACAGCATAAAAGAGCCCATATGTTGTATTTTTGCTCCTTAAGACGCTCATGTTAGATTTTTTTCTACATTAAAATGTTAATATATAGTATTTTATTTTAAAACTACATCATATCAGCACATTGTACAATGTGTTTTTTTTACAAACATTCAAATGTTCAAAGCACAACAAAAGCAGTGTATTGCTTAAGTAGGCTTCTTCTACATTCAGACACATATGCTGCTATAGTTAATACAACTAAATTTATTTTTGATGTCTTGGTCGCAGTATTTGAAGGGCCGGAACAAATTGCAACGCGGGCCAGGTTCAGCCCACGGCCACCAATTGAATAGCCCTGGCCTATAATTTTGCCTATATATTCTTCTGAAAAAAAGTCTTATTTCTTTTTTTAATTTGGTCAATGTTATTAGCCCCCTTAAGAAATATTTGTTTCAAATGGCTACAGAATAAACCAATGATTAATTAGGCAATGACTTGCCTAATTAACCTAACTTTGTTAACCTAATTAACCTAGTTAAGTCTCTAAATTGTACTTTAAGCTGAATACTAGTATCTTTTAAAATAACTAGTAAAATATTATGTACTGTTGTAATGGCAAAGATAAAATAAATCAGTTATTAGAAATTAGTTATTAAAACTATCTTGTTTAGAAATGTGTTAAAAAAGTGTCTCGATTAAACAGCACTCAGGAAATATTTGGAAAAGGTTTTAAATTTCACAGGAGGGCTAATAATTTTGCCTTCAACTATATATGTACAGTGGCCCAGCCAGAGTCCTGAATTAAATCCAATTGAGAATCTGTGGAGTGAGCGAAGGATCAGGGTGATGGCAAGGAAACCCTCAGCAATTATAGAAAGTGTTTAAATGCTCTAATTTCGGCCTTCAACTACATACAGCAAATATATATTCATACATTTAGATTTACATTAGCTTCCTAGCAAGATATACTGCAGTTAAATGGAATTACAGAGAACTACTCTATAATAATACATTGCATTAGTTTTTATGGGCTTAAATGTTGAAAAATAAATGTAACACACTGGAAAAAGAGCCATGGGTTTATTCTTGCCTAAATAACACGGTTCTTTGGAGAATGAAGCAGGCAGCGAGACAAAAACAGCATATGCCGAAGGTACATCTGAACGAAAAACTGCTCTCAGAGCGCTGCAGTTTTCTCCACAAGAGTGATTTGTCCCCTCTGCTGATTTAGAAATAAATAAAAAAAAACAATCATTTTACAAAAGCGAGGATTAAAACCATGTAAATACTCTCCTAACAGCCTGCCGCTTGGCTCTCCCCCAAAAAAATCCAATCACTAATTGTACTTTCCGCATCCCTTTGTTAGAACGCAGTTTACCGTGAATTCTGTTGTTTTCTATTTCCATTATTGTTAATGTTTTTTTCTTTATGTGCTTTGTTTGCAGGCATCACCAGCTGCCCTGGCTAAATGTGTCCTAGCGGAGGTGCCCAAACAAGTGGTGGAATACTTCAGCCACAAGGCCATACCGCCGATGAACCCGGTGCTCAATTCAACCCCCAACTCCATCGCCAACACACCTGAATAACTCTCAAACAGCAGCTTTCCACAGTACTGCAGAGAAAGACAAAGAGACCAACACACTCTCATCCTGACTGCATTTCCTCATCCATAAGATGATCATACACCACTGACCGTTTGGATCTCAATGTTGCCCTTGGAAAAAAAAAACAGGACTGTTCCCCCAGCATGCAAACCGAAGGCCTTTTTCCCCTCTTCGGAAGGGCAGAGACAATGCATTGAATTCCCATCAGGACCACAGGCTTTCTGATCCCCGCTGGCTCGACTCTTTTCAACTGCACAAGGCCGCTTTCTGCATTCTGCTGTTTTATATGCCCTTCAAGAAGCTTTCATTTCTGACTCCTGGGGAACTGGAACAGAAATGGCGTGGACGCTTGTAATGTAATTATTCGAAAATGGCATGTATATTGATTAATTCAAAGAGTTCGCTTTGGTTCCGCCTGACAAATATGCATATTTTGTTGCAATGTTGATGAAAAAGTAATGAGCGCAAGAATGGTCATTAGCTGATTAGTCAGTATTAGAGGTGACGCTTTATTAATTAGCATGCTAACAGTGCACCGTTTCAAGCTGCTTTGTCAAATCTGTCACCTTTAATGCAGCGGTGCAGCAGTTATACTCACACAGACTGATGTGTTTGGCTGGTTTGTCTTGCTGGTTTTTTAAAGATGCAGTAGGTGATCTGCCTTAATGCTAACCAGTTAGCATAATATATTTGACAACACAGTCCCTCCCCTGCCATCCAAAGCCATACCTCCTGAAATCGTGAACGCGCACATTAAAGATGACAGAGACCCACTAGATCATGTCATTGGCCTGTTAGAAAACTTTATACGCTTATTTCACGTGGCCGCCAATTTAAAAAGCATAAGCGAGGCTTCGGTGGGAAGAAACCCGGAAGTATAGGATCAGCACTGTAAACATTGCAACAACATGCTGTGAACTACAAACCCCCAGCTGTTGCTGTGATTTCAAAATGCAGATGTGGTGTAAACATCACTTTAATATCGTTCAGTTCAGTTTAATTTAAACAATTAAAAGCAATTTAGCATCAAACAAAATCACAATCTCTTTAAGAGTAATACGCTTTAAGTGTCCTCCTAGGCTTCAGCTCATGGCTGCAGGTAAACACCGTGGGGACGCTTCCCTGCTTCAGCCTATGTAACCCAGTAAGCGATAAAACAATGCAGTCCTCTGTAGCACACCCTTGTGTTATCTGTCCCGATACTGAAGTTTTAAAAACGCCCATTTCTCGCTAACATTGAAGCGATGCTAAGCGCATTCTTAAACGCCGCTGATTTGTCATAGTATTCACCAGTGTTCAACAGAAATGACTGTGATTGGCCGTGAAGGTCACCGGTGCTCTCGGTAAACATTGGTAAAGTGCAGTGAACTGATGACCTTCACGGCCAATCACAGTCATTTCTGTTGAGCACTAGTGAACACAATGGCAAATCAGCTGTGTTAAGAATGCGCTTAACAGCGGCTTAAATGTTAACGGGAAATAGATGTTTTTTTTTTATTTCAATACTGAAATTGTGTAACGTGACAGGTCTAATACATATGAATCAGTTCATTAACTTGAGTTTGATAAATATCATCTAAAATGTGTGTTTAGGAAAGAAAACGTTAGCTAACTAGTGCCATTTCCTTTAACTTAGCTGAAAATGAGCTCTGATATCCCTTTTTATTTTCAATATCCATTCAGAACGGACCTTCCAGTCACTCGAAAGGCGGTGAAATTATAAATTTGTGTCACTTTCTCTTCGCTGATAAGATATACAGCCATGGACACAACATTCCTGTGTGACTCAGGCGTTACTTCCCACCGCAACCTCGATTTCACTGTTTAAAATGGCGATTACTGCAATCCTACAATACTACAATTCCCAATGAAAAACTGTATTACATCTAGCATGTTTTCAGTTGTGTAGCCAGCAAAACTTGTCATAATGTGTAATATTCCATGCATGCAAGGATCGCTGGTCTCACTCTCTCACATTCTTTGTCCTAAAGCTATTTCAGACCGAATATTCAGAGTAGCATGGTGAACAATATAGGGAGCGCATCACAGGCTGTCATCAAAAATGAACCAATGCGAATATAAAACTAACTTCAGCTCAGTAAAGCAGGCTAGGCGGAATAGCGCTATTTACTTTTGTTTTGTTGTTAAACTACATAAAAATCTACATTATCAATGCTGTAAAAGGTCCCTTATGAAACTAAAATAGTCAAATAATCAGCAGTGGCTGAACAACACTTCTGCGCATACAGTATAACCCATTCGTAAAACAACAAACTCTACATCAGCAAGTAGTTTTAAAACAGAACATTACTTGTCTAACAGAAATACTTCAGCCACGGTGTCATCCTTCTTTCAGCATACAAAATTAACTCCAGTATTGATTCAGCAGTTGTTTTTACCTCTGTCACTCGTGTCCATGTGAACAGAGGTGCGCAGTTGTACAAGTGTGCTTTATTTATAAACTTATTTCGAGAGGATCACGTGAACACAGCTGGCACCACATTAACTCCGCATATTGCACCAATCAGATGAATACTGACACACTATAAATTACCAGAGCTTTTTACTCCAGTCATCTTCGTTTTGAAGAATCCCCCCTTCCACCCCCACTCTTCTCCTTCTCCGATAGGGTGGCACGGGTAGTCCAGTGGATAGCACTGTTGCCTCACAGCAGAACGCCACTAATTTGGCCCTCTCCAGGCCAGTCGGCGTTTCTGTGCGGAGTTTGCATGTCCTCCCCATGTTTCGCGTGTTTTCCCCAGGTCCTCCGATTTCCTCCCACCGTTAAAAGACATGCTCCTTAGATAAATTGACTACTTCAAAACTATAGATATATATTAGCCATTCACAGTAGGGGAGTTCTCGAAACCCACCTGAGCTCAAACTCTCCTCTTGTCCTCCAAATGGGAGGGAGGCCCGGGCTCAAGGATATCCTGGGCTCAGGGCTCTCTCCCGGGACAACATGCCAAGCACGCTTTATTATCAATCATCAGCTAAGTGTGAACTCTTGAAATCTACATTTGCTGACAGTTTGGGCTACTTATCAGAATTATGGGAAGTGTCGGTCCGACAAATTTTAATTGGATGAAATTTTTTTTTTGTCTTATGCCTTACCCAGAATATAAAAATACATATAAATACATTTAGATCATTTACTTTAATCATTACTAATGGAATGTGAGGAGACTTTCAAGCACCACAACAAAAGATGTTTCTGAAGACAATCACCTACTGCACCTTTAAGCATCTAATGCCATGAGCATTCTTAAAGGGATAGTTCACCCAAAAATCATTTACTTACTTATAGACTGTAAAAATTGCAGGGTTCCACACAATTCAGTTAGCTTGTCTCAACACAAATCGATTAAGTTTAAATTTAAGTAGATTAAAAATCAATGAAGTAAAAATCTCAAGAGTTGTGTTGTTTTAGCTCTTTTTAAATCAGTAGTTTGAACAAGCAGCAAACATTTTTTGAGTGTAGGTTTTAAACCTATTTGAGTTTCTTTCTTCTGTTGAACACAGATTAAGTTAAGATGGTTGATGGTACACTGTAATTGTGAGGGAGATGTAGATGAAGACATGGAGGTGGAATGAATTCAAGTGCTGGAGGTTTATTAAACAAAGAGCGTACATCAAACACAGGCAGAATCATAATCGTAATTAGGCAAAGTCAAGGCAGCAAAGAAGCAGTATGAAAAAGCAAACAAGGCAAAGTCCAGAATACAAAAAGGCAGACAAAAAGGTCATTACACAACAGTAGGAAAACGCTTGGTAAGGCAGTGAAACTGGCAATACGTTTTAAAAACAGACATAACCAGAGTGCTGATAAATGGGGACTACCAAGAAGTACCACAGAGGAAGTACCCAGTCAATATTCGGGAGAGAGCTCCTTCTGGTGGGTGGATGAATGGTCATCCACCACATTCATTACAGTAAAAAAATATCTGTTTATTAAGTTTCCGTATTTCGAGTTTTCCATTTATTTACAGTAATGAATTGCATTATGGGATGTTAATCTCTGCTCTGTCGACTTTTAATGTTGAAATTTCAACTCTACAGTTTAACAAAGCGACTTTTATTGACATTTTAGTCGTTTGAAATAATATCAATCATACATTTTCCCTCGGCTTAGTCCCTTTATTCATCAGGGGTCGCCACTTTGGAATGAACCGCCAACTTATCCAGCATGTGTTTTACACAGCGGATGCCCTTCCAGCTGCAATCCAGTACTGGGAAACACCCATAAACACACATTCACACTCATACACTACGGACAATTTAGTTTATTCAATTCAAATCGGAGCATGGCAACACGGGGAGAGCATGCAAACTCCACACAGAAATGACAACTGACACAGCCGAGACTTGAACCAGTGATCTTCTTGCTGTGAGGCGACAGTGCTAACCACTGAGCCACCCTGTCGCCTTGATATAATACAATGTGTAATAAATAATATGTCTGTGAAATAACAGAAACTGTATACTGGCGGTTTATTACAAGGATTTTGTTTCATAATATACAACACCAACCCAGACAATATATCATTTATTCATTCAATTTCTTTTCGGCTTAGTCCCCTTATTAATCAGGGGTCGCCACAGCGGAATGAACCGCCAAATTATCCAGCATATGTTTTTGCGCAGCAGATGCTCTTCCAGCTGCAACCTATAACTGGAAAACACCCATACACACTCATTCACACACATACATACACTACGGACAATGTAGCTTACCCAGTTCACCTATAGCGCATATCTTAGGACTGTGAGGGAAACCGGAGCACCCTGAGGAAACCCACGGGAATGCAGGGAGAACATGCAAACTCCACACAGACATGCCAACTGACCCAGCCGAGGCTCGAACCAGTGACCTTCTTGCTGTGAGGCAACAGCGTTACCCACTTTGCCACCGGCGATAATAAATCACTTTAAGCTATTAAAAATGTTAATAAGTCATTTAATTTTTAGCTTTTCAAAGTTAAAAGTTGTTGCAAGAGAGATCAAGCTCCCATAATTCAATTGGAAAGCAAAAATAAACAGGGAAAAATGAAAAAAATTAATCACAATGTATGGAAACTGTTAATTTACGGATATTTTGGAAGTCAATGGGTACCATCAACCAGCATTTTTCGAAAATATTGCCTTTTGTGTACAACAGAAGAAAGAAACTCATAGAAAAGAGGTTTAGCAAATTGTAAATGATGAGGAAAATTCAATTTTTGGGCGAACTGTGCTTTTAAGACTACTTAAACAGAGTTATTTATAGCACAATAACTTGAACAAAAATGTGACCGTTGCAGTCTGTTTTAAGGCTGGGTTATACTTCTGCATCAAGCGATCGGCCCAGGGCGCCTGTTTTGCGTGTAGTCTTCTGCGTACTGTTTGTGTTGCTCTGCAATAACACTTCCAAAACGCTAGCTGGCAGCAGGTTATGTTATGTTCCTCTGTGTCGAGTATCTTCAGAGGTGTTTCGTTTTTCTGAACGCTACTTTAACGTACAAGTAGCCAAAACTGCTCATTCAGAGGCGGGAACCAGCGGACGTGTAACAGCTTTAATCATAAGGTAAACACAAAACAAAACTTTCCATCTAGAGCTCCTTAACGGGACTCTACACTTGTAAACAATCGCTCCATCTGGCTTGCAGCACTGGAACATAGCACACTCATCACAGCTACCAAGCTGACCAATCACAGAGCATTATTGCTATGTGTAGTTACATTTTTTAAGAGGTGCGCATTAGCGTCGGCGTCAGCCATGGCAAGGGCTATGTGACGCGTGAGGGTTTCACCGGAGCATACGTGTGCGCTTGACGCAGAAGTGTAAATCAGCCTTTAAGGATGGTTTATCCTTCTGTCACGTCGAGTGATCGGCGTGACCCATGGCGCCTGCCTTGCTCATAGTTGTGCATTTAAACTTCAGCATGTTGTTTGTTAAACACAAAACTAAAGTTTCCATCTGGAGCTCCTTCACAGGACACTTGTAAACAATCACTCCATTGGGCTCTCGGCTTTCAGCACACTCATCACAGCCACCAAGCTGACCAATCACAGAGCGTAGTTGCAATGTGTAGTTACATTTTTTGAGAGGTGTGCATCAGCGTCAGCCACGGCGAGGGCTATGCAACGCACAACGGCTGCACCAGAGCATACGCATTCGCTTGACACAGAGGTATAAATCAGCCTTTAGCATGTCTTGCTTGAATTGCATTCTCTGTTAACAGCCTTTAGGAAACACTTCTGATTGGTAAACCTAAACCCAGTTTAATTATCCAGGATCAGTTGACTAGATGGTAGAGTTTTTCGATTTTTATATCCATAGCCATCACAGCCTAACGCCAGTCTAACTCTTATTCATGCTGTTTTCTCTACTTACCTTTATCCCAATGGTTTGTGAAAACACTTGCTGCAGGCACTTTGTCGATCATGAGAGAATCTCTGCTCTAATTAAAAAGGTAAAGTGTTTAATTTCCGTGCCTGCAGCAAAACCAAACCGATTTGATGAATGATGTGCTTCTGCTGTTTTTTTAAGACAGCTTTGTGAATAAGCAACCCAGCGCTCATTAGTCGGCCAATCTGATTACAATACTAAATTGCAAATTCTTTATTGCAGATATATAATGTAATTACAAACATATTTACATAGATGAAGCACAAGTGTCTACAGAAAATGTTGTTTTTGTTTTAGCTTGTAACAAATTTGTAAGTCACAAGTTTCCATAGTTCAACCATATTTACTTGTTACTTTTAAAATCTACCTAAAGGTCCCGTGAAGTGCTTTGAAATGTGTAGTGTATTTGATCTTTTATGTAATCTCAACTGAAACATGAAGACAGGGCGGAGCATAGTGTAACTCCTCCTCTTTTACAAAAACAGCTAATAGCTTTTCGTTTTTATCACAGCTCTGCCAGTGAAGCTGCGGTCAAACTGGGCTTTTCCTCCCATAGACTTCCATTCATACGCACGCAAATGCATCAGACCGAAAACGCAGGGTCATGGGTTAAGTTTCGCAGTTTGCTGCAGTGCAAAGTTCAAGCCTGGTGAACTCAGACCTGCGAAATCGCATCACTTGACTGCGTGAGACAAATTGAGGATCAAAACAGGACCTCTCTGGACATAAATTTAAAACATGGAGCAATCACTTGCTATTTTAATGTCTAATCATCTTGTTTAATCCCACCCCTTTTCGCAGTGCCGTACGACAGAATTTCGCACACACAAAGCCCAGTGTGACCGTAGCTTCAGAGTGTTTGAGATTAAGCACATCAAATGGAAAGCAAATGAGAAGCGACTTGAAGGGGGCGGAGCATGTCAGACACTAGAGAGCATTTTAATTGGTCAGAAGATTTGATAAGAAGCTGAAGTATGAGGCGATGTGAAAAATTTATCCATTTAGGTGGAAGTGACAAACTGCAAGCTTTGTATGTTTATTTCAGTTTTATATCTTCTAAACGATATTTTTGGAGCACACTAGCTTATAGATCGAATAAAACGTACAATATTAATGTGACAATGGCGGTGGTGACGACATGGAAACAGATTAGATCCAAGTGCAAGAAGTTTAATAGTTCTCAGCAAACAAATCCAAATCACCAGGCTAAATCGGAGTCGGTAAGCTTGCAAGTTCAGAGTAACAAACAGAAAGGCCTCCAAGGCAACCCAGGCAAAAACGGTAATCCCAAAATCAGTAGTCAACAAAAACAAGCTCAAAGGTCATAACAGAACAAAACAGTGAGAACATGCTCGGTAAGGCAGCAGATACTGGCAATACTTCGCACTGAGTGTTTGGTGTGGCCAAGTTAATATGGCCACCAAACAGGAAGTAACCAACGAAGAACTGCCAGTCAGAATTCAGGTGAGGGCTCCCTCTGATGGCTGGATGAGTGGTTGTCAGTCCTGTTTGTTACAATTAACATCTAAAAAGCTTTGTTTTGAATTTCACGGGATCTTTAAGTTCAATTTTTGGATTTCAAAACACAAGTTCAATTAAATGGCATTTAATAATTCAATTGATAACACATATTGAATTGTAAATAAGATGCAGTTAAGTGTTCGCAATTAATTATATTCTTTTAAAGTGAGCTAATGAGTACGTTTTCCAACACAGGCTCATTCTATAAACATAGTCCTATATACATTTCTGGAGATCGCAAATTATAGCCAGAAGTATGTATGGTTGCATTTTGTCTTTTAAACGAATGCTATAGGCTGGTATGACGCCGTTCCTTTTCACGCTTACCATCTGACCTCTTACCTCCATATAAACGGCTTTCCTGCTGTTACTATTTTTTCCGGTTAGATCATCATGTACGTCAGTAGACTTGAGATAAAAAGAGGAGATGACCACGACAACAGGGTTCGAATCCAGCAAAGAATGGTTCCAGAAAGTAGTAACAGGGTGAGAATGTGGTAAATGTGGTAAAAATCAGGCGAGGGCTTTTCTTTTTTTGGATTTTTAAAATTGTCGGTTGGGTTTAGGGAAGTGGGTGGGTCAGTTAATCGGTCAGTCAGTCATTTAGTCAGTCAGTCAGTCGACAGTGGCCTCTGCTGGATTTACGTGAGAACAGCAGGCACGAATGGCATTCGCGAAAGAAATCTGAGATCTGAAAAAGCATACACAGCGGTCTCCGGTGGATTCACAAAAAACAAAAACTGCAAAAAAAAAGTACCTCCTAGGATGTATTTGGCGGTCTTCAGAAAGTATTTAGAGGTACGCTTTCAGAATGAGCCTGGTTTGACTTAACTTAATTATTGTAACATCGAACCACACCAGCTTTAAAGCAAGACTTTTTGATTTGGTATTTTGCGAGATGTAAGCAAAGTGAATGTGATGCGCTTCATTTATGTTTACAGTCCTCAATGGGAATCTAATACAGATATTTATTTGACCTCTGTATGGTGAAACATGCAGTTTAATTGTTTTTTGCATCAAACTAAAGGTTAACTGCACTGGAAAAATTAATTCATTGAATTTACTAAAACGTTTTTTAACCAAGGCTCATTCTGATTACGTACCCCTATATACATTTCTGGAAAGCGCCAAATATGTCCCAGGAGCTACATTTTTTGCAGTTTTTGTTTTCGCGAACGCCAGAGGTCGCTGTCGACTTTTTGAGATCAGAGACTGACTGACCGATCCCCCCACAAACCCCCTTCCCTAAACCCAACCGACAGGGTTTTAAAAAGCACAGATTGGCCCGTCCACCCACTTCCCTAAATCCAACCGATAGTGTTTTCAAAAGCAATTCAGAAAAAGAAAAGCCTTCGCGACCCTGATTTTTGCCACGTTTTCAGACTTTACCAAATTCTCACCCTGTTATTTACTTGTTTATTTTATTTTTTGCCTTTTGTTTTTGTCTGTTTTCTGGAACTGTTCTTCACCGGACTCAAACCCCATCGTCACGGTCAACTCCTCTCTGCGTCTCAAATCCTCCGACGTACATGGCGAGCCACTGGGAAAACTGGAAAGCCGTCCATATGGTTGTAAGCGGTCAGCTGGTAAGCGTGAAAAGGAAAGGCGCCATACTGCCTCCTAGCGTTCATTTTAAAGACGAAATGCAGCCGTACATATCTCAGCTACATAATTCGTGATCTCCAGAAATGTATACGGGGGTACGTTTTCAGAATGAGCCTCTTGTGACATTTCTTAAGGTAACTGATTGCAATTTATATGGGATGAATTTAAATTGTTTGTTTAAATTCAGCCCATTTGAATTGTTTGCAATTAGTTACCTTAAAAGAAAACGTAGTTAATCCAATGAAGCATTATTTTCAGTCTGAGAACAAACAAATGGATAAAAGCACAAATCAACCTATAAAACCTCAAATACCTACACAATCTCAAACTTTATGATTCAGTGGCTAAAGCTGTGGTCACACTGGGCTTTTCCTCCCATAGACTTCCATTCATACGCACACGAATGCGTCAGACCGGAAACGCAAGGTCATGCGTCAAGTTTCGCAGGTTACTGCGGTGCAAAGTTTAAGCTTGGTGAACTCTGACCTAAAAAATGGCATCACTTGACTGCGTGAGACCAATCGAGGGTCAAAACATGACCTTTCTGGACAGAAATTTAAAACATGGAGCAATCGCTCGCTTTTTTAAATGTCTAATCATCTTGTTTAATCCCGCCCCTTTTCGCAGCGTCGCACGACAGAATTTCGCACACACAAACTCTGGTGTGACCGCAGCTTAATTCGTTTAAATTCTTATGATCTCATTCATACAATTTAGTACGATTTGCTCATCCCCCAATGACAGTTGGGTTTGGGGGTGGGGTTTGGTGCCACGCCTCCTTTTTAAAAACGTACATCTTCGTAAGACTGAACTTGTACAAATTCGAACGAATTAGCCGCTAAACTGACAAAACGTAAAATAGTTACGTTTTCTCGTGTGGCTGCAAATACTCATTTTGTACACAAAGCGACGGCTGTACTTATATATTGCACGACTCAATTGCAACCAGAGAGCCGATTATGTATGGGTACATAATCACTGCTCTTTTCATATTATAGAACAGCCTTAACTTGAAACTGAAAAAGTATCACCCTGAGATGTGTTTAGTGCACGTCTATGCACAAATGAACTGCACGAATGCAACATTGTCACTCCATTGTGATATGGTTATGTAAATGAAGGGTTGCCAGATCTTGTCGATTCTGAAATGGCTTTTGAACAGTACATGCAGCCTATTCCAATTTGCGAGTCTTGTACATTGCATTTGATTATTAATTCATTTTTTGTGTCGCTTATCTTTTGAATCCATTTCCAAGTGGACCGCATTTGCATGTGTAGTATATCCCGGGGAAAAGTTTCCACACATTCTAGCAGGAGAAGAAAACGTTGACTCTGAGTTTCCTGATTGGTTTGAAATGTGGGTCATAACCCTGATGGTATTTCCTTGCAGCCCTAAAGTCATTGCAGCCTTTAGATATTCATACAGGCTTCAGAGGTATTAGGTAACATATTAAGTCTGCTTACAGACAGTCGGCTGCATCCTAAAGCAGTCTATCAATGAAAACATAGGCAGATAGACAATAAATCTTCATAAAATTGTACTGTTATTACGGTCAAAGGCAACCGGATTGCAAGGAGTGAGTCATTTGAACATAATTTGTCTCATCTACGCTTTAACAATGCGCTTTGATTTGAGCCAGTGACCTGACTGGAAGTATCTCTTTCAAAAGCTGTGATTTACTGCATGCACTCCTCTGTGTTGAAACGTATACGTGTATCTGTCTGATTTATTTCGGTGTTATTTTGTCGGATGAGAGTCTGCCGTTGCACCAGCCTGTTTTTCCTGTAGTCTAGACTCGTAATATTGCATTGAGGCTAATAAATCTTTTAATAATTTGACTGAATAGTGGTATTTTATTTTCCATGTATTTTTAGACACAAAATGGATGTTCAATGATAATTGCCCAATGGAGGCCATTTTTTCATCACTTCAACAAGGACGCCATACCAATTTTCGAGTTGAATGGATAAACCGTTGCGAATTTAAAGTTGTTTTCATGTTTTAGCACCACCACCTAGCAGAGCTGTGTTTTATTTCACCAAAGAATGAGCTTAAACATATGTGTTCCAAGTTTGCTGAAGATACTTCATTCCGATTAAGAGCTATAGCTAGCTATTTGCTAACATTAATGTTTTTGTGCTCCGGTTTCCCCCACAGTCCAAAGACATGCGCTATAGCTGAATTGAATAAGCTAAATTGGCTGTAGTGTATATGTGTGGATGAGTGTGTATGGGTGTTTCCCAGTATCGGGTTGCAGCTGGAAGGGCATCCGCTGTGTAAAAACATGTGCTGTATAAGTTGGTGGTCCATTCCGCTGTGGCGACCCCTGATGAACAAACGGAATAAGCTAAAGGAAAATGAATGAATGAATGTACATATTGATATCACCTACAGGTACATGCTATAAAATTGCAGGTTAACTCATTCATTCATTCATTTTCTTTTCGGCTTAGTCCCTTTATTAATCAGGGGTCGCCACAGCGGAACTAACCGCCAACTTATCCAGCCTATGTCTCATTCAAAGTCTAGAAAAATACCGAAAAACGTCCTTAAAACAATTTGAATGCAATTAGAATACACTCACCGGCTACTTTATTTGGTAAACCTTACTACCTTACTAGTATAGGGTTGGACCCCCATTTGCCTTCAGAACTGCTTTAATCCTTCACGGCTTAGATACAACAAGATACTGGAAATATTCCTCAGAGTCTATATTGACATGATAGCATCACGCAGTTGCTGCAGATTTGTCGACTGCACATCCATGATGTGAATCTCCCTTTCCACCACATTTCTAAGGTGCTCTATTGGATTGAGATATGGTGACTGTGGAGGCCATTTGAGTCAAGTGAACTCATTGTCATATTCAAGAAACCAGTCTGAGATGACTCACGTTTTATGACATGGCACGTTATCCTGCTGGAAGTAGCCATCAGAAGAAGGTACACTGTGGTTATAAAGGGATGGACATGGTCAGCAACAATACTCAGGTAGGCTGTGGCGTTGACACAATGCTTAATTACTAATGGGCCCAAAGTGTGCTAAGAAAATATCCCCCACACCATTACACCACCACCACCAGCCTGAACCGTTTAGACAAAGCAAGATGGATCCATGCTTTCATGGTGTTGGTGCCAAATTCTGACGCTACCATCCGAATGTCGCAGCAGAAATCGAAACTCATCAGACCAGGCAAATACATTGAGTTGCTGCCATCTGACTGGCTGATAAGTAAAGCCAGACAGAATCAATGGACATTTTTACTCTTTCTGCAGAGAATTTTGTTAAAAAAAATCTGCGGAATTATGCAGAATAATTTTAGGAGTATCATATCTAAAAACGTAATATATGAAATGAAAAATAATAAATTTTTTTAACTTTTATTTTATGTTTACAATGCAAATCCAATTAGAGCCACTTATTTGGTAAACAAAGCAAGTCTCTCATATAATAAATCTACTAAAAGACTATATTGTAAATAAATCAATGAATATTTTTAACATTACTATTATTATATCACAATAACATTAGTGGAATTAATTTAAAAACTGAATAAATATAAATGTACACACATGTAATTAAATACATAGACTCAATGATGGGCTAAAAATCTGCAGAAATATGCGGATATCTGCGTGCACTGATTCCGTGTGGGCCTGCTGATTAGAAATTTGCGTTGACCAGCAGTTGGACAGGTGTACCTAATAAAGTGGCCGGTGAGTGAATGATCAAGCTATAAGAATACCTTGGTGTGCACATAAAACAAAAATGACAACTTTATTCAACAGTTCCTGATGACCTTCTTTTGACCATCTTTTGATGACCTTAATCCAACTAAAGTCATAATTGAACTAAACAGAAATCGAATTAAGACATGTGGAGTATTGAAGTGCAGTACAGACATGTAAACACCCTAATCAAACTATTACCATCATGTAGGATTTTATCTGTATTTTGTGACAGCATATTCCATACACACACATGGATGTTTGACACTATTTTCTGCACCTTCCGAGTCAGTGAAGGACCACAGACACCTGCATCGCGAAATACCAAGGATTTTTTTTTCATTTGGGGTGATGTGTCAAATTCCATTAAAAATCACACTCCGCCACCAGTCCTTACTTCATACTCGCATCCAATACCTCAGTTTATCACATGGGGGCATGAATGAAATGTTCCTGAATGAAAGAGAAAGTGCTAAACTGCAGTTAAAGTCGACAAATTCAAAATGAAACACATGAAATTACATGAAACTCTGGAGGAAATGTGGATAGTGTGGTGACACAATGATGTTAATCGAATTATGCGCTGTAACATGTAAAACGAGATCATGAAAGGAACATTCAAAAAGCAACTCATGTAAACTACTCATGTAATCATACTATTGTCTTATTATTCAGATTAAGGCAAATCATTCGATTACTGATGTCCATGCAAACATAATCAGTGTCAGTATAGGGGGCGCTCATGAGCACTTTGCACTAATGTATACCCCGGATACCTGTGCGCAAAAAAATTCAGTTTGAATTAAAACACAGGCGCATCTGAGCCCCTTCCAGAAGCAACCCAATACTGGGAAACACCCATACACTCACATTTACACACACATTCATACATTATGGCCAATTTAGTTCATCCAATTCACCTATAGTGCATGTCTTTGGACTGTGGGGGAAACCAGAGCACCAAGAGGAAACTCACGCCAACATGGGGAGAACATGCAAAGTCCACACAGAAATGTCAACTGGCTCAGCCTGGACTCAAACCAGCGACCTTCTTTCTGTGAGGCGACAGTGCTAACCACTGAGCCACCATGCCGTCTTTAATAACACAATGATACTATTAGATTTGTCACAGCTTAAAATAGCTGTTGGTCCCACAAGTTGAGCTTAAATAAATGATTGGATACACATTTTGAAGCTTCTCCAAAATATGATGTCCATAACACAAACCAACTGAAGCGATGGAAACCATCGGCTGGCATCATGCAAATACAGATCTAAATAGAAGTGAGCCTGGAATTGCTGACATCTTTGGTTCTTTCTTTAGGAGACACTAACTTTGAAACTTTGCACTTTAAATCTTTATAGACCTTTTACTATCCAATACTGATCGCACTGTAAGGTACTATTCAAAAATAGGTACACTTTAAATGCACCCAGCAACATAAATGTGTCTCTAGATTTAAGGGAGATTTACATATCAGGAAGAATCAAATGCGCAGCACAGGCAACGCACAGCATTTATAATCATACGGTCATAACTCCAAGTCATTTCTGCTGAGCCCACAGTCTTTAGCTGTGGCTTTATTTCCATATTTTCTCATGCAGATAGCTCTATGCGGTTGTAATCTACTTACTGTATTAGCAGGTAAACATCAGGCTCATTTAGACCTCAGAATGGATTTTGGAGAGATCTGAGCTTCAAAGAAAGTTAATTATATTGCAATTAATGTTCAAATGATTAAGATAATAATCAGCGATAATGGCCTAGGATTACAAAAATGGGTTTCTCTAATTATCATGTCATATGTAAGTGCATGGTAATTTAGTTGAGTAAGGTCACTTCGACAATACACACAGGTTACATACAGAAAGGTTAAGAGAAGAACCTTTACTATGGAATTTTTTTATTGCATGAAAGTTAAGTTGTTTTTTTTAGAATAAATTGTTTATTAAGATTTATTAAGAACTGCTAACTGGAAGGTTACCAAAATGGTTCTTCTACACTGAAAAAATTGACTTTGAGCCAACTTTTAAAAAATAAATAGTGTAAATTTAAAATTAAAAAAATACTGTAATTTGCTATATGTTGTTGTTGTTGTTGTTGTTGTTGTTGTTGTTGTTGTTGTTGTTGTTGTTTTTCTCAAAGTATATTTTATTTTTGGTCGAAACTTTAAAATTTAATTGAATCTAAATTTTACTTTGGTACAATGTTGAAATATATGTTTATTTTTTTTACTCTTACAACAAAGCACAGTTTTGATTTTGGCCAATCTAAAAAAACAGTAATTTCTTACAACTAAATTAATCATTTTTCCTCAAATTAAAGTTTTGACTTGGCTGAAACTGAAAAATGAGATTTAAAGGTGCTGTATGTAAGTTTTTTGACTTTTCTAAAGCATAAAAATACCATAATATGTTTGCAGATATTTGTTAAGTGGCCATACTTTATCTGAAAAACAATGCTAAAGTCAGATATTCTTTCTATTAAAAAATATATATATTCTGCTTTGAAAATCAGTCATGAAGGCTCTCAAAGCATGCGTCCGAGACCGATCTTGACCTTTGGTGGACAGTAGCAGACTCCGAAATGAGATGCAGATTCAGAGTTCCGTATGAGGTGGTTATTAATTAGAAAATAATATAAATATCACAAACGTATACATCAGGTGAGCAGGTTACATTGTAACCCCATGTCCTAACAACACACTACGTGATGAGATTTGCAGTTATAAGAAATTTAGCTGTTTGCACCAGACAGAAATTTAAATACAGCCATTCAGAAGCACAGAATAGTGCACTTACTGCACTCCAACTAAATGGTAAGGTTTATAATCTAATCAATACATATTAAACCTCTTTAACATCATTAAATGTAGATCAGTACTTCCGTTGTATTGCAATAGATGTACTGCCGTTGGTTGTATTGTAATACTTCAGTTGTATTGCAGAAATACTGCAATATATTTAAATAACACCGTTTTTTGGTGCACTTTTCAGAAGTTAACTAAAACTGCAGTATTCTTTTAAAAAACTGCAGTAATTTTGTAAGGTTCCTCTCAGTTTATTTCATGTTACTTCAGTTGTACTGCAGATTTTACTGCTGTTGAACTTTATTGCATTATAGTTGCTGTTGTACTGTTCAGTTTACTGCAGTTATATTTATTATTAATTTTTGCAAATAAACTCTTAAAATTCTAATTAGAAAATTACTTGAATCCAAAAAACATCCCTGAAAAAAGAACTTTTCTTGGAAGATGTTGAAAAACAAACCCCTTGGAACACAAGTGCATTACAAATCTTACCGCACTATTGGCGTATTAGACTACAGCAGCACAAGTGCAGTAAAGACGGAGTTTACTTGTTTTTACTCCAGTTTACTGCAACATACTGCTGTTGAACTTTACTGCACTTGAACTGTTTATACTTCATTGTATTGCAATTTTGCAGTTGTATTTAATTTTACTGCAGTTATACTTTTATATACTGCTGTTGTACTGCAGTTTTACTTCAGTTTACTGCAGTTATTTTTTGTAAGGGTACACTTTTTCAGATCTCAAATTTCTCTCACGAGTGCCATTCGTGCCTGCTATTCTCACGTAAATCCACCGGGCCGCTGTCGACTGACTGAATGACTGACTGACTGATCGATCGACTGACCCACCCTCCTCCTTACCTAAACCCAACCAATAGTGTTTTCAAAAGCTCAGATTGACCCACCCACTTCCCTTAATCCAACTGATAGTTTTAAAAAGCAATCCACAAAAAAATCCCTCGCCTGATTTTTCCACGTTTCAGATATAACAACATTCTCACCCTGTTATTTACTTGTTTATTTTAATATTTGGCTTTTGTTTTTGTCTTACCTACTTTCTGGAACTGTTCATCGCCGGATTCAAACCCTGTCACCGCGGTCAACTCCCCTCTGCATCCCAAGTCCGCCAATGTACGTGGCGGTCAGCTGGTAAGCGTGAAAAGGAACAGAGTCATACCACTTCGTAGCATTTGTTTTAAAGACAAAATTAAGCCATACGTATCTCTGGCTATATAATTCATGATCTCCAGAAATGTATATAGGGGTACGTTTTCAGAATGAGCCTATGTTGCTTTTTTCAGTGCATATGGCACATCTTCAAAATGATTTGGAAACCTTCACTTTTAACATTGTTTCTAAAATGCGAGAAGAAAAAATTATGAAAAGAGACACGTCTAAACGAGTCAAGATTAGCAAAACGGGGTGATAAAGATCCTGACATTTTTATTCAATGCAATAAAAGGGTCATTTTTCATCAGAGTAATTTGCATAGTAAAAGGTCTGAGGTCAAATTCTTGCCCTGCCTTTTTTTGTTTTCATCTCAGCATTTTTACAAGTCACAGAATATCATGTTATTTTCTCCTCATGACTAGTTTTAACCCATATTTCTTGGGCTTTTTCATTTCACAGTCAGATGAATACTGGCATAAACCGCAAGGAAATGAAACCCGCTATGTTTCTCAGTTCGCAATATTTCAGCCTTCACACCCTGAGCATTAAACCTAGACGTGCACCATTATCTAAGTGAATCTAGTCATTTGCCTGAGCGAGGACCACTGGTTGTCTGCTCTGAGGATGATGAGGTCGTCTCTGCGTAGCTGGTTTGCGTCACTTCATCGGGTGACTGCATGAATGATTGTAGTTTCCATGGAGATGGTGCTGGGCGCTTAAAGGGCAGCCATGGAGAAATGGAGCGAGATGAGCTGGAGCAGATAATTGTTAAAAGAGCCGAACAACCTTGAGTGAAGTTCAGGGCTTTTGAAGAACAGCGCAGAATTCTTTCGGGTCTCACATGTTGTTCTACATTGGCATTGAGGGCTCAGTGAAGCTTTTCTAACATCTGTGGAAACTTTTCAGTATGCAAAAGGCTCTTTATATTGGAAGCAAATCTTTAGATTATTACTATGCTCTTCACTGTAAGACAAAATCACTCCTCAATGAAAGGTTCTTTGTGATACCCAAAATGGTTCTTTTATGCAAGGGGTGACAAACCCCTGGAGCGTCGCAGCCCTGCACAGTTTAGTTCCAAAACTACTTCAACAAACGTACCTTTAGGTTTCAAACAAGCCTGATGGACTCAGTTAGTTTGATCAAGTGTGGTTAAACCTAATCGGCAAACCTAATAGCTAAACCAGAGACTTTCTAAACTATGTAAAGTTCATTTATAAACAAATTTCGAGAGGATCACGTGCTGATGATTGTTCACAACTTTAGCTCATGACTAGTTATTCTATCAGACAATCCGTAACTCACTATAAATAACCAGACTTTTCTCATTTCAATATCTTCGTCTTGAAGAACCCCCCATCCACCCATCCAACCCTACTTTCAACTCCTTTCAAACGGGCGACACGGTGGCCAGTGTTTAGCACTGTTGCCTCACAGCAAGAATGCCCCTGGTTTAATTCCCTTCCAAACCAGGCGACATTTCTGTGCAGAGTTTTACTCGTTCTCCCCGTGCTCGCGTGGGTTTTTCCCGGGTCCTCCGGTTTCCTCCCACAGTTCAAAAACAAGCACCCTAAACAATTAATCCAAATTATTTTAGCCAAGCTCCGAGTACACCTTCTCAGTATCCATATCTGACACTTAGCTACACTAAGCAGGAGGGTGAGTCATCGAGATCTACCTGAGCTCAAACTCCCCTCTCGCCCTGCAACAGGAGGGAGCCCAGGGCTCGAGGATCTTATAAGTTCAGGGCTCTCTCCCGGGACAGCACGCCAAACAAGCTTTATTATCAATCATCAGCTAAGTGTGAACTCTTGAAATGTATTACTTTCTATTAAAAAACGTAACTGCTAGAGCTGGGCTGATAAACGATATACAGAATCGTGATAAAATTTATGTCGATAACGATGATGAGCTATGGACATTTTTATTCGATATTGATCTAAGAGCCAATCACACAGCAGACATGCATTCGCCGGCCACTTTATTAGGTACACCTTACTAGTACGGGGTTGGACTCTCTTTAGCCTTCAGACCTGCCTTAATCCTTCATGGCATATATTCAACAAGGTGCTGGAAAATTCCTCAGAGATTTTGGTCCATATTGACATGATCATGCAGTTGCTGCACATTTGTTGGCTGCACATCCATGATGCAAATCTCTCGTTCCACCACATCCCAAAGGTGCTCTTTTGGATTGAGATCTGGTGACTGTGGAGGCCATTTGAGTACAGTGAACTTATTGTCATGTTCAAGAAACCAGTCTGAGATGATTCATTATTATCATTATCCTGCTAGAAGTAGCCATCAGAAGATGAGTACACTGTGGTCATAAAGAGATGGACATGGTCAACAATAATACTCAGGTAGACTGTGGCATTGACACAATGCTCAATTGGTACTGATAGGCCCGAAGTGTGCCAATAAAATATCCCCCACACCATTACACCACCACCAGCAGCCTGAAGCGTGGATACAAGACAGGATGGATCCATGCTTTCATGTTTTTGATGCCAAATTCTGACTCTACCATCCGAATGTTGCAGCAGAAATTGAGATTCAGACCAGGCCACGAATCTGTGATTGTGTTGATATTAGAGATATGCTACGTCACCCAGTATTGTTTAGCGAGCTCGATTCACTTTCCCGCCAGCAGTATTTGCTGTTCAACTGTAGTTTATTTTAATGATGACGATTTTTTACCATTTTTTATTACGTTAAACATTTATTTTAAAATATTTCGGTAATTGTTTATGTTTAGAAAACGCAATAAGTGTATTTTTGTTTGTGTACTGTATATACACTCACTGGCCACTTTATTAGGTACACCAGTCCAACTGCTCGTTATAGCAAATTTCTGATCAGCCAATCAACATTGCACTCAATGCATTTAGGCATGTAGACATGGTCAAGACGATCTGCTGCAGTTCAAACTGGATCAGAATGAGGAAGAAAGGTGATTTAAGTGACTTTGAACGTGCCATGGTTGTTGGTGCCAGACAGGCTCTGAGTATTTCAGAAACTGCTGATCTACTAGGATTTTCACGCACAACCATCTCTAGGATTTACAGAGAATGGTCTGAAAAAGAGAAAATATCCAGTGAGTGGCAATTCTTTGGGTGCAAATGCCTTGTTGATGCCAGAGGTCAGAGGAGAATGGCCAGACTGGTTCCAGCTGATAGAAAGGCAACAGTAACTCAAATAAGCACTCGTTACAACCGAGGTCTGCAGAAGAGCATCTCTGAACGCACAACACGTTGAACCTTGAGGTGGATGGGCTACAGCAGCAGAAGACCACACTGGGTCCCGCTCCTGTCGGCTAAGAACAGGAAACTGAGGTTACAATTTGCACAGGCTCACCAAAATTGGATAATAGATGATTGGAAAAATTTCTGTCTAAGCCTAAGGAAAATGAAATGAATGAACAATATACTCAGTTTGTTGTTTACATTTGTGTCTGTGAACAGAATTGATAACTGAATGTTACATTAAGGTCTGATCTGAAAAATGTTTATCCAGTTTTCCTTTTCAGGTTCATGTTGAAGTATTTTCACTAATTCTACACATAATAATAATAATAATATTAATAATAATAATAATAATAACTTTTTACAGAGATGCAGAAGATTTAGAAAATGCTTCATGTCCACTCTATTGTTTTCACTACTTTCTCAAAATGATTCATCCACACTGAAACGACTGCATTAAGATTGTGCGTGTGTTAAGAAGGAAGACGCTTTGAGTTGCATCATTGCCGCCTAGGGTTTATTTACTTTTTGGCTTTTTGAAACATCTTGGCAATAAGTTGAGGAAAAGCACCGAGGTTTTTAAATGGACCAACAGTTAAGTGGAGTTGTTACTGTGACTAATACAGTAGTATATATGTACCACCAAGCAATTTTGTGTTTAATAGACATCTTAACATAGACATCTTGGCTAAAACAAGGCTAAATTTGGGCTTTCATTGTTAACCTAATAGATGTCTAAGCCAAAAGACTTTAGACTAGTCATCAATACACAAATTAGACAGACTTTACAAGTGTGGTCATTCATCCTTGTGTATTTTGGGTTAGCTGTTCATTAGATTAATTAGATGTCCATTAAGAGAAATGGGCGTGCCCAACTTAGCCTGGTTTCTCTTGAGGGTTTTGATTCGTCGACAGTGGCTTGCTTGGTTTGGGACTTGTGAAGCTGCGCATCGATGGATTAGCTCTTCAGCGTTTGGACTTTCAGCAGTGAAAATGAAACCACACTGAAATGAACTAAACAGAACTGAACTCTGAAAACTGAACTGACACAGTTTCAATCTACTAGAGCTGCAATGTTAAGCTGCTTTGACACAATCTACATTGGAAAAGCGCTATAGAAATAAAGATGAATTTGATTGTATTTGATGAATAGTTTTGGGTTAAATGTCGACCAATCACAATAACCTGGGTCATCTGACCAGTCAAACCAAGCTCTTGGAAAGGAGAGTTATAGAGAGAGCAAATTCTCAAACAAACCACTATAGAGCCTGTGAAAAGCAAAGTGTTGTGAGATAAAGATTATTAATATAATTTTTCTAAAGACTTTTGACCTTGGGTATTGCAGGAGGCCAAAATAAGCAACCTTAAAAATAGCATAGGGGCATCATAGCTGGTAGAACCCATCTCATTCAGAGAGAAAGCCAACTAACTAATGATAATGCCAAAACTATGATTTAAATGAGTCTAAACTGGCACTGAACGTGTAAAGCATAGCCAAACCTTGTTCTCTTGCCCACTGGTTGTGCATCAAACTGAGGATAATATTGCCCAGGTGCATAAGAGCTGCTGTGCTGTACTGTTTCTCCTCTATAGAGTCATGTGGGTTTTTACATTTGGTTTACTTGATGTTCCTCAACATTATTATTATTATTATTATTATTATTATTATTATTATTATTATTATTATTATTATTATTATTATTATTATTATTATTATTATTATGCTCTCATGTCTCTGGCTTTCCAGTTCTGTCACCTCCAGCTAATCAAATAGTCCCTTATTGTCTTTTGAATTTAGCCGGCTCAGAAAGCTTTTCATTGAATATGCCAAAATGGACCATTAATGGGCTTTCTCATATACATTACAATGGCTTATCGTTAGCTCACCCTTTGTTCAGATTTTAATTGTATATATAAATATACAGTACAATTTATGATAACAAGTATATAATGTCCTTGCCTACACCACCTGACAAAAGTCTTGTCATCAATGCCAGTTGTAAGAGCAACAAATAATAACTTGACTTCCAGTTGATCATTTGGAAAAGTGTCAGACGGTCGATTTTTCTGATGAATCATCTGTTGAACTGCATCCCAATCATCACAAATACTGCAGAAGACCTATTGGAACATGGACACAAGATTCTCATAGAAATCAGTCAAGTTCGGTGAACGAAAAATCATGCTTTGGGGTTACATTTAGTGTGGGGTCGTGCGAGAGATCTGCTGAGTGGATGGCAACATCAACAGTTTGAGGTATCAAGACATTTGTGCTGCCCATTACATTACAAACCACAGGAGAGGGCAAATTCTTCAGCAGGATAGCACTCCTTCTCATACTTCAGCCTCTACATCAAAGTTCCTGAAAGCAAAGAAGGTCAAGGTGCTCCAGGACTGGCCAGACCAGTCACCAGATATGAACATTATTGAGCGTGTCTGGGGTAAGATGAAGAAGGAGGCATTGAAGATCAATCAACATAATCTTGATGAACTCTGGGAGTCCTTGCTTTCTTTGCCATTCCAGATGACTTTATTAATAAGTTATCTGAGTCATTGCAGAGATGTATGGATGCAGTCCTCCAAGCTCATGGGAGTCATACACAATATTCATTCTTTTCCCAATGCAGCATGACTTTATATTCTATACTGGACATTATTTCTGTTAAGTGACAAGTCTTATGTCTAAGCAAAGTCAGATCTTACTGTCCTAATTAAACAATTAAAAATCAAGGCATGATCATATTTTATTGTGGTAAAATAAGTGTAATCTACAGGCCTTTGCCTTTTATATAAGCCACTTCTGATCCCAAATGATCATCTAGAAGTCAAGTTATTATTTATTGTTCCTAAAACTTGGATAGGCGACGAGACATTTGTCAGGTAGTGTCACAATAAAAGTAAATCTGACCCGGGGTAAAACAACAGGCTCACACTTTATTTTAAGCTATCCTTGTTACACATATTTTGTGTACTTACTATAGTAATTACAATTAATAATGCATAATTACATGCAACTTACCCTAATTCTAACGCTAACCATATATTATAAGTACATGTATTTTATTTTGTTACTCAGTGCTTAAACAAGAAGTTACACAGTAACAAAGCTTAAAATATAGTGTGACCCAGCACATAAATTAATGATTAATTAATAAAATTCTGAGTTTATATTTTTATGTTTATTTTAAACTGAAATTAAAGAAACTCCCAGATGCAGAAGTCACAAGACCCAGGTTTATTTTTGGAAAATGCTGGATATTAGCATTAGAAAACATCTTTATCATTTTAGCTTTTATAAGAAAAGTGAACCGGCACTGTGCTACCAATCAAATTCACTGTCAGTATTTTAGCTGGGCGACATTTCCATTTCCATGTCTTGATAACACTCACTAACAAACAACAAAATAGGAACTTCAATTGAGCTGCGTGTATTTGATGTCTGCCCTCCTTACTTTGCATTTCTGATGTAAATGAATGTTCAAAGCACAGGCTGCACATCAGAACCATGGCATTTCACCCCACTGACTCCACATCTCCCCCAAAAAGACATGTTTTTATCGTCAACTGGGCAGCAGCATCTAGATAAGCAAATACAGTCTGTTTTGGAAAACTGGATATTTGCAGTTTATTTAGATAAGCTTCCCCGGAAGGTTATGCTTTATCAGTTGCTAATTGATTGAAATATCAATTTGGTTATATTATTATTGGTTCCATTGTTCAATAAGGTGACATTAGTTTAAAATTTAAAGAGCAACACGGTGGCTCAGTGGTTAGCGCTGTTGCCTCACAGCAAAAACATCATTAACGTGTTAGTTAGGTAGTTAACATGCGCGCCAAAAAAAACAGGCTACTTGCTTGTTACGCGCCGCCCATGCGTTTTTAAAACTGGCATAACAGCCTTTTCTGTTTTGCAAGTCGACAAAACTAAAGCTTATACAATATGATGGTGACCTTACTAAGCATGCATCCTGATAGATTTTTTTTGTATGAAGCATAAAGGAGGGATGAGGAGTCAGGGAGGTAAGACTTAATAAACCTAATTCTCTCTCTCTCTCTCTCTCTCTCTCTCTCTCTCTCTCTCTCTCTCTCTCTATATATATATATATATATATATATATATATATATATATATATATATAGTGTATTTTTGGTGTGGTTGGTGTAGATGGGTAAAGGGGGTGTGTGCCCCTATAGAGCTTTATGTCTAGCAACGCCCCTGATGTGAACATATTCACTGTCGGTCATAGTTATTCATAGCTCCTGGCTGAGCCTGTGTTTTTTTGAGGTTGTTAACTGGGAATAACATACCTTGAAATGTCTTGACTGACCAATCAGAAGTGAGTATTCCAGGAATCCGTGTAATAATTTTTGTTAAAATAACTTAATAATAACCCAATTTTTACAGCAAACTAGTTTTAGAGATTTTTTTTGACAAAGTATAGACATGTGTACTCATTTGGGGGTGAAATTGGGATGGAACTGCATACCTTGCTCAAATTCAGCAGCGCATTTTAAGTGGGCCTTGGTAAGAGGTTGTTTCTGTTTGAGATTGTGGTCACTTTATGAGATGAATGTGGTTAATTTCACCAGGGCTTGTTCTCCTTGCACACATAAATGATCCCTGGGGCTAAACTGCTCATAGATTTGTATTCCACTGCAGCTGTTTAATATTTTATTTTCCACTACAATAAATGCTAATGTGCAACTATAATGATCTTCCTCAGCCCTTGTAAAAAAAATAAAACTAAGCTAACAAAGCAGTACATGATTTTGGAGGATATTAATCTAGTGTTCAACCATTACTACAGCAAACAAAGCTGAACTTTGATTTTTATTTCAATGGCCACATTTAACACTGTACACCACATTTAGTAAGGGACTGGAAACTAAAGCTGTATCAGAAAAGCTCAAAATGACATAAATTTACAACATTCATTTACAGAATTATTTTATGCAACACAGGCTCATTGTGAAAACGTAGCCCTGCGGACGTTTCTGGAGACAGCGAATTTTGTAGACTGAGGTACGTATGGCTGCATTTCCTTTTTTAAGTGAAGTTTATTTATAAACTAATTTTAAGAGGATCACCTGCTTATGATTTATCACAGCCGGTCTCGTATTAAGCTAATCATTATCATCCAATCATATGAGCCATAAGCTACTATAAATAATCAGTCTTCAGTCCACTTTATCTTCGTTTGGAAGAAACCCCCCTCCCTCCCCATTCTCCTCCTTCACTATAGATCGGGCGGCACAGAGGCCCAGTAGTTAGCACTGTTAGCCCCACAGCAAGAACACTGCCAGCCCTGGTCCTGCCAGGTCGGTAGGCGTTTCTGTGAGGAGTTTGTATGTTCTCCCCGTTTCCGCGTGGGTTTTCCCCGGGTTCTCCGGTTTCCTCCCACCGTCCAAAGATATACATCATGCATAACAATCAAGCATTTGTCTAGCCCCCTTTTTCCTCACGTGTTCTCTTAGCTACTGCAGACTGGGAGTTCTGAGATCCACCGAGCTCAAGCTCCCCTCTCACTCTGCGAACGGGAGGAAGCCCTACGCTCGAGGATCCCTTGAGTTTGGGGCTCTCTCCTGGGACAGCATGCCAAACAAGCTTTTGATGGATCATTAGCTAAGTGTGAACTCTTGAAACGAACACTACGGGGCAGTGTGATGCCGTTCCTTTTCGCGCTTATCAGCTGACCGCTTACCTCCGTATGGACGGCATTACGGCTACAACCAGTTTGTCCCGTTAGCGCGCCACATACTTTGGCAGATTTGAGATGCAGAGAGGAGTTGACCACGAAGATGGGGGTTCAAGTCCGGTGAAGAGCGGTTCCAGAAAGCAGGTAAGACAAAAACAGAACCCAAAATATAAAACAAACAAGCTAATAGCAGGGTGAGGATGTGGTAAAAAAAAAAAAAAAGTCAGACGAGGGCTTTTATCTTATTGGATTGCTTTTGAAACGTGTCGGTTGGGTTTAGGGAAGTGGGTGGGCGGGTCAATCGTTAAAATTGGTTGGGATTAGGGAAGGGGAAGGGTGGGTCAGCCGATCGTTCGTTCAGTCAGTCAGAAAGTCTGTCAAAAAGTGAGTCGACAGCGGCCTTTGGTGGGTTTACGTGAGAACAGCAGGCGCGAATGGCACTCGCGAGGGAAATTTAAGATCTCGAAAAGCGTTCACAGCAACCTCTGGCGGATTCCCGAAAACAAAAACAGCAGAAAAACGTGCCGCCGGGACGTATTTCACGGTCTCCAGAAACGTCTGTGGAGGTACGTTTTCAGAATGAGCCTGGGTTGATTTTATAAGATGCATGTAACCGCTATTGTAATCATATTTAAGTACAATACAATGATTTATGTACAATACAATAAGATTCACATTTACTATTACAACATATGCTGTTTCTGCTACAGGGAGTATTACTAATGCAATAACATCATAGATACTGTATGAACTGAAACCACTGGTATTAATTATAAATGCATAATTATCACATTTCATCCTGCTATGTTATATATTCAGGAAAAACCAGCTGTCTATTATACTGTACAAACATTAGGACATAAAAATTCATTATGTACTCACACTGGGCTGCACGGTGGCGCAGTGGGTAGCCCGGTTGCCTCACAGCAAAAAGGTTGCTGGTTTGAGCCTCAGCTGGATCAGTTCGCATTTCTGTGTGGAGTTTGCTTGTTCTCCCTGTGTTTGTGTGGGTTTCCTCCGGGTGCTCCGATTTCCCCCACAAGTCCAAAGACATGTGGTACAGGTGAATTGGGCAAGCTAACATTGTCCGTAGTGTGTGTGAGAATGGGAGTGTATGGGTGTTTCCCAGTGATGGGTTGCAGCTATGTTTTCAGAATGAGCCTGTGTTGGGATATTAACGTGTATGATGTCAAATTTGCCATGCAAAAACAGTGCAAAGTTAGACGCGCGCGCTGTGTGTGTCTGTGTGTGACGACATTTTGTGTGACTCATCGTGGCAGAAAGGCTTGAATCAACTCCACATCAAATACATCAATAAATCATTGGGAAAGTTCTTACTGTAATATTTCTCACAAATGTTACATGAGATCTGCTTCCTTCATGTCTGCCACTGGGCTGTTTATCTGACGCAGCCGAAGTGGAGCAGCAGAGGCACACTCTGACTAAAGACACAGGCAACAAAAAAGCTACAAGGTTTCCAGAGCAGAAAATTATAATATTCTGAAAGGTATATTCAGGGGCGATTTTAGGATTTTCGTTTTAGGGGGGGCTCAGCTCCTGAGGTAAAAAATAAATATATATATATATATATATAAAGATATATAAGCTTAATATTACATTGATATGTAGTAATTTAATAGTAAGAAATTAATAAAAGTTAAAATGTTTAATATGGTAGGGTTCTATGCTAAACTAGCAGTATTCCACAGTTCTGCAAAAACAGGGATAGCCATTTGAGTTCTGAATGTAAAAAACACTTTCTTTATTCAAGTGCATTTTTTGTTTCTATGTATTAAATAGATACAACTGCCACTTTTCTAATTCACTAAATATGCTAATTCACATATTTCATGATCTGAATCACAATAATAAATAAGATTTTTTAAATACAAGACAACACATGATGTTTCTATCTCTGTCAGTGACTCTGACAGTTAAAATAAGTACATTCACTAAGTGGTTCTGTCACTGTTTTTAATCCTTTGTGCAAGACTGTATGGTATTATTAATGCCACATGCACTAACATAAAATATGTTTTATATTGGTAGTTAATTTTGAAATTTAAAATAGCGAAATATTCGATAAGAGCTACTTTTTTGAGGAAATAGCTGTGATTATGAGGTGAGCACCGATGAAGCAGAAGATGGGAAACCCGATTGCTCCTCCATGACATTGGGGTACAATCAGAATCAGAATCAGAATCAGTTTTATTGCCAAGTGTGCTTCACACACACAAGGAATTTGTTTTGGCTACAGAAGCTTCCAGTGAACATAAAGTGACAAGTGACAACACAAAATAAATCTGAAAAAATAAAATAATAATAATAAAAAATGATGAACATTAAACAGATGCGGTTAGTGAAGAAACCTGGATGTTGAGTTGTATGTACAGATTGTTATAAATATACAGGTGCTGTGTACAAGTGCGAATGTAGAAGGTATTGCATTGTATATTGATATAAGGTGCTGTGTAGAAGTGCGTATGATAAGGTATTGCACATATTTATTGCACAGTAGGGGAATATTTAACTGTTCATAAGGTAGACAGCCTGAGGAAAGAAACTTTTCCTGAGTCTGGCTGTTTTTGTGCTTGGTGCTCTGAAGCGCCGACCAGACGGTAACAGTTCGAACAGGTAGTGTGCTGGGTGTGAGGGGTCCAGAGTGATTTTGCGAGCCCTTTTACTCACTCTGGAAGAGTACAGTTCTTGAAGTGTAGGAAGGGTTGTGCCAGTGATTCGTTCAGCAGTCCGGACTATTCGCTGTAGTCTATGGAGGTCGGTTTTGGCAGCTGAGCCGAACCAGACGGTGATTGAAGTGCAGAGGATGGATTGCATGACAGCTGAGTAGAACTGTACGAGTAGGTTGAACTTCCTCAGCTGACGAAGGAAGTACAGTCTCTGCTGGGCTTTCTTCACAATAGAGTCTATATGAATGTCCCACTTCAGATCCTGAGAGATGGTGGTGCCCAGGAACCTGAATGACTCTGCAGCCACAGTGCTGTTCATGATGGTGAGTGGGGGGAGTGCAGGGGGGTTTCTCCTGAAGTCCACTATCATCTCCACTGTGATACAAGTGTATCTATAGCAAAGAACTGCAAATAAGCAGATATTATAACAATCTATCGATAAACACACACCTTGTTTTCTCACTCTGCACAGCTGTGGTTCGCTGATCAAATGAAAAACAAAAGACGGGGAGGAGCCGAATTCTTCCGCTGCTTTCATATCAAATTTAAAGGGACTGAGACGATAATTTAGTGTACAGTTTATGAGCTCAGTAGAAATATAGGGGGGCAACAGCCCTCCTAAAATAGGTCTAGCAACACCCATGGGTATAATAAATAATCTGATGGGTGTTTTAAGCTGTGTTACAGATACATTCTGGAGACAAAAGACTTATCTTAAATCTTGAAAATGGGGTAGATGTGCCCTTTAAAAATATTGTTTGTAAGAAAGAAACTACAACACACTGTAACAAAATATCGGTAAGTTAGCAGCTTTTCATATTCTTTGATTCATGTTTGATACACAAAAAAGTCTGAGTCTGCCAGGGGTATGAATGATTTGGGGCTTGAATGTATATAGTTTGTTTTCCCCACATATATTTAGGCTATTCTGTCAGCTGGCTTTAGCATCTGACAAGGTTTCTATTTGACTTGCATGTCTTACAATATTGCAAAATGGAAATTCCTTTAATTTTGCTAAGAGTCAGTGACGTTAAACAACATTTTCAACACAAGCCTTGCCGACTGGTTGCATCATCATTAGATGCGAACAACCATCCGGCAAATGGCCACACAGCTCACTCAAGCTTAACGTCTTCATCATGCTTGAATACCAAGTCAATGTTACATCACCTAATCAATATTCATAAGCATAGTTCACGAGACTTAGTTTATAATACGCCTGCCGTTTGAATCTTCCATTATCCTCAGCTCTGATAAATGCATTCATAATGAAGGGCTGCACCGATATCTAATATTCTGTAATTGCTCAGCGTCCATTCAAAAGGCAACATTAATCAAAACTTCCTTCTAAAATTAATGCTCCCTTCATAAACCTGACATGGAGAGCTGTAATTACATCACATTTGCTCTAGTTTGAAGATTCCTGGCTTGTAATAATGTAGTTATTATGAGGTAACAATTTACCTCAGATTGTTGGAATAGAGGCGGCAAGGTGGCACAGTGGTTAGGACTGTCGCCTCACAGCAAGAAGGTCGCTAGTTTGAGTCTCGGCTGGGCCAGTTGGCATTTCTAAATGGAGTTTGCATGTTCTCCCTGTGTTGGCGTGGGTTTCCTCTAGATGCTCCGGTTTCCGCCACGGTCCAAAGACATGCGCTGTAGGTGAATTGGGTAAACAAAATTGGCCATAGTGTATGAGTGAGTGTGTGAATGCGAGTGTGTGTATGGTTGTTTGCCAGTACTGGGTTGTGACTGTAAGGGAATCCACTGCGTAAAATATATGTGCTTGAATTGTTGGCGGTTCATTCAGCAGTGGCGACCCCTGATAAATAAAGGACTGAGTTGAAGGAAAATAATGAATGAATGTTGTAAAAGAGAAACCGGGCCAACAAAAACTTTCAGTGTTTCCGAAAACTCTTGACAGGAGGTTTGAAGGTATTCTCACATCCATCATTTTGGTTTCATGGCATGCCCGCGTCTGTTCTGAAATATCACGAGCGTCTGGGTGGGAGCAGATACGGTTATTGCCATGAAGGAGCTGAAAAGGCTGACAGGATAAGAGAATAACATGCAGCATTTTGCCTGCATTCAGTCTCCCTATGAGGAAAACCTGAGAAGGTGTAGATGAAGGAGCTTTGCAAATAAAGGAGAGCACTTTCATTGCTAATATCTGCTGACAGCACCTGATAACACGGAGTTGAACTAAAGGAAAAGCACAACAGAGTCTTACAAAGAGGGGAGCGTTGCTTTACATTTTGCATAAAATTGATAGTTTTTTTGCTATGCTTAACGCACACACACACACACACACACACACACACACACACACACACACACACACACACACACACAAACTTAATAAATCTTAAGCCAGCTTCATTTTCTGTGGAATATAGACAAAAACAATCATTCATTCATTCGTTTTCTTCGGCTTAGTCCCTTTATTCATGAGTGGTCGCCACAGCGGGATGAACTGCCAACTTATCCAGCATATGTTTTACACAGCGGATGCCCTTCCAGCTGCAACCCAGTACTGTGCAACACCCATACACTCTTGCATTCATACACATACACTACAGCCAATTTAGTTTATTCAATTCACCTATAGCACATCTCTTTGTACCGTGGGGGAAACCAGAGCAGCGACCTTCTTGCTGTGAGGTGACAGTGCTAACCACTGAGCCACTGTGTCACCCTACTATAATGATCATCAGTATTATTACTTACCTCCTCCCAGGGCTACTTATATCGAAGTAGGGTTGGGCGATGTCGACCAGTATGGCATCGTACGATGTCTAATGTGAAACATCACGATGGACGATGGCATCGTCGTCGTAGGTGGCGGTGAATAAATTTATTATGAATAATTAATTAATTCATAACGGATTCATTATTTGTAGCCTACCGTTTCAACTACTTGACCCGCATGGTCTATGTTTTACCCATAACCAAATCATAAATAAATAAAGTTACACACAAGTTACCACCTGTCAATCATTCTTTCTGCGGGACTCTGGCATAAATAGGCAGAGTGATCTGTGTCGTTATAATGGAGTCGACAAACTTGGTTGGTTAAAAAGATGCACAACCAACAGTATCATAGGTTTTCGTTAAAATTATTAAGTACAAGCATGAAAGAGAAAGATTGAAGCAGTGTACTGATGGTGTGACACGTTACCTGATAGATTTAAAAGACCGAAGAGTCTTTAGATAGAGACAAGATAAATTAAATATCACGTTTAACAACTATAGTGAGACACGATCCAGCGGTACATCCTTGATAAACTGTCTGACATGCACTGCTCTCTGGGGTTTTGTGCTCAAAGCACCCGCTGAGTGCCTGAAGCTCAGACGTGTGCCTATGCTAGAGTGCATGACAGAGTGAGTGTCTGTATGTGTGTGTGTGTGTGTGTGTGTGTGTGTGTGTGTGTGCGCTCAAACAATAGCGTACGTAAAGGCAAAGCAGACCTGTCAAGCTGTGAGACCCTATGACTGGGTGAGACACGCGTCGTATGTGTTTGTTTCCATGATCCACAGAGTTTGTTGCATGTTTTTCCCTGCGATGGTGTCCGGGCCGATACAGCAAAGCTGTTGGTTTGCAGCAAGCATTTTTGTCGGGAGAGCTGTACGAGAATTGGAGAATGGCAGACTTTGTCTTTTATCAGTGGAGTTCGTTACCATCAGGTTACCATTGAGAAACATCACCTTTATCCGTGCTGCTGTGTTCGCACATGTTTAAAATCCTCCAGATTACCGCCAGGGTTAATGGTTGGAATAGACAGGGCAAGAGACCTGGATAATTAAATCAAATATGGATAAATAAAATTGCTGCGTTAACAAGCAAAATTTAAGTGTAAATATATATATATATATATATATATATATATATATATATATATGAAGCTCAGACGTGCGCATATGCTAGAGTGCATGACAGAGTGAGTGTCTGTATGTGTGTGTGTGCAGTCACAAGATGTGAGTTTTCAGTGGTATAGTGTGTGTAACTGTACTCTCTTTTACTCTGCGTTGTGTTGTAAATGACGAGAGGACACCATTTTGAGTCTGCACAGAGAAATGTTATTATGTTTGTGACAGATCGGCAGCTTCAGCTCATAAATGTACACTCTTTAGTTAAAGGAAAAGGTGGAAAAGACCGCTCAAACAATAGTGCAACAGGTATGGCCGCTTGGACTATACCCTCTTGATGTTAACCCCAAGGGGGAGAAGAGGTGAAACCACTGTCACTTTACAGACTCTTTTTACATTTATATTGTGAACGCAAAACTACTTTAAATGAACAGTAACTAAACAGGAAAAAAATATATTGAAATCAATATGCTTGAAATTATCCTGTTACATGTGGATGGAAGGCTGTTCAGAAATGCTAGATGAAACGCCATTTTCATTCTAAAATGCCATTTTAAGACGTATTAGTGTAAACGTGGCCTAAGTGTGTATTTTTCACGAGCGGGTTGCTGCTGCGACAGGGGCGTGGTGGAAGATTGAGATGCCGGCTGAGCATCGTGATGTCTATCATCCATCGGCGATGGACGATGGCATTGTCTATCGACCCAACACTATATCGAAGTTGATATTTTGTTAATATAGTTGTATGTATATATATAGTTAATATAGTTGTTTATATTTTAGCCGCACCATATTGGTGTTTTGTAATATCTAGTTTTTATGAGGTGAGTTGTTAGCCCAACGCTAAACCCCTAATCTGGAGGACATACACATATACACGATGGACAATTTAGCTAACCCAACTCACCTATAGCGCATGTCTTTGGACTGTGGGGGAAACCGGAGCACCCAGAGGAAATCCACACAAACACAGAAGAACATGCAAACTCCACACAGAAATGTCAACTGACCCAGCCGGGGCTCGAACTAGCGACCTTCTTGCTGTGAGGCAACAGCGTTACCCACTGCGTCACTGTGTCGCCTCATCAGTATTATTATTATTATTTATTTATTTTATTTGCTCAGAGTAAAAGAAAAGGAGAGGGAAAAAACTGTATCACAGTTTGTCTTCCCATATTAACTCAACTGTCTTTGACTAACTTTTCAAAGTGTAAAATCAATGAACCCTTAAAGTCAACAACCTTCTAGTTGGACCTGAATCCCCCAGTGCTCTGACCTCCAGACTGACCCCACAACATTTACTTGTCATACAGGAACACCGACACTTCTCAGCGGGACACAACACAGCTCAGGGATCAGCATCACACAGTTGAAGAACATTAGTGCTGACCTTATCTTTAACCTCCACCCTTCAGAAATCTGACACCAGTGTTGGGTGTAGTAAGTTACAAAGTAAATTACTGTAATGTAAATTACATGTCATAAAGCGTGAATCATCTCAGACTGGTTTCTTGAACATGACAATGAGTTCACTGTACTCAAATGGCCTCCACAGTCACCATATCTCATTCCAATAGAGAACCTTTGGGAGGTGGTGGAATGGGCGATTCACATTTGGATGTGCAGCTGACAAATCTGCAGCAACTGCATGATGCTATCATGTCAATATGGAGAAATCTCTGAGGAATATTTCCAGTAACTTGTTGAATCTATGCCATGAAGGATTAAGGCAGTTCTAAAGGTAAAACGGGGTCCAACCTATACTAGTAAGGTGTACCTAATAAAGTGGCCGGTGATTGTATACTGCATGTACCTGTATAGAAATTCTGAGGATTTTTCCATTATTATATCAGTGTTATCAGCTAAAATACTCTTCCCCCCACAATCCCCGTATTATTATGGTTCCATATAAAGGCATAGAGCCATATAAAGGCATCCTATAAACCAAAACGAAATGATTTGCATGTCGGTCAGACCTAGTAAGGTGTACGTAATGAAGTGACCAGTGAGTGTAAATTCAACAGTTCTGTATAAACCAATTCAGAGAGCAATTGCACATTTGGTTATACGAATATATTTGGAAGAATAATTGTATTCGGTAACATTTCTGAGGGCAATTGAACATGCTTAAATTCATTAATGAGAATATATGATACACACATGAACAAATACAGGGCTTTTTAAAGGTTCAAGAAACCCTGGAGTACCTTTTTTGAGACTCAGTTAAGACAACATTAGCCGCTATTAGCTTTAATTGTGGGGAAAACTGGATCATTTTGAGCTTTTGTCCGCTAATTTCATCTTCCGGGTTTAAAATAATAATTTGGGCGGGACCAAAATAGGTGACGTGGCGTAAAACTGCAAAAGGAGCGATGAGGCGTTGGTTTCTCATTATTATTCATAGTGGAGTTTTCTCATCGCATAAGAAGACTCTGCTTCTTAATTATTTACGAGCGCACGTAAAGGCAAAGCAGACCTGTCAAGCTGTGAGACCCTATGACTGGGTGAGACACGGGTCGTATGTGTTTCTTTCCATGATCCACGGAGCTGCATGTTTTTCCCCGCGATGCTGTCCGGGCCGATACAGCAAAGCTGTTGGTTTGCAGCAAGCATTTTTGTCGGGAGAGCTGTATGAGAATTGGAGAATGGCTGACTTTGTCTTTTATCAGTGGAGTTCGTTACCATCAGGTTACCATTCAGAAACATCACCTTTATCCGTGCTGCTGTGTTCGCACATGTTTAAAATCCTCCAGATTACCGCCAGGGTTAATGGTTGGAATAGACTGGGCAAGAGACCTGGATAATTAAATCAAATATGGATAAATAAAATTGCTGGGTTAACAAGCATAATTTAAATGAATATATATATATATATATATATATATATATATATATATATATATATATATATATATATATATATATATATAGAGTAAATACATTGTCTATATTTGACCCAATGTTAGTATAAAAAACCCAGCATGTCATTACACTCAAAAAATTACTTTTACTGTATTGCTGTATTGTATTGTTGATACCTAGACTTGTGTACATGCAGGTGAGTCTCCTTCACACTGCCTCTCAATGGATGGGATGTGTAGTGTAAATGAATGGTTGTTGTCTAGACTAAAGTGCAACACAGATGTAACACAACTCCACATCCAGCCTCAGACTCAGACTGTAAAGTGCCAGACACTAGATCAGTTCCATTGATCCGTCTGCTGGGAGGAGACTGATGTGCTGCTTTAACCCAATAGACACCTCACCTTTTTTTAGACCTTTAACCTGGTAAAGAGAAAGAGATGATTAAAGGGAGGACAATTAGTACATTTAGCATGTTTTTAAAAAGGGTTTCTTTTTATCCTTAAGAACATTGCTTAGTGCACTGAATGCACTGGTTTATGACTCTAAATTGCATGTTAATTGCACTTAAATGTAAATGCATTAAAGTGCTAATTTGATTCACTTAAGCAGGACTTAAAAACATATTTATATGTAATTTCATGACTGCTTCTGTTGTATTTGAAATATAAGTGTACAGCTCAATATACTGTGTACTGATAGATATTTATGGTAAACTAAAACACATATATATTTATACTTATGTATGTATGTTATACGTATGTATGTACATATACATATATATACATGTATATATATATATATATATATATATATATATATATATATATATATATATATATATATATATATATATATATATATATATATATATATACATACATACATATATTAAGAAATGTGTTAAAGAAATCTTCTCTCCGTTAAACAGAAATTGGAGAGAAAAATAAACAGGGGATCTAATAATTCAGGGGGCCTATTAATTCTGACTACAACTGTATATATATATATATATATATATATATATATATATATATATATATATATATATATATATATATATATATATATATATATATATACTGTAAAATAAAGAGTTTATTTTAACATTACACAATTAATTTTACCTTACAAAACCCTAAGCCTAACTTTGTGTGTGTTTAGACATACATGGTGTGCACTTTAAATAAGAATAAAGCCATAATTCATAGTTTTCATAAGGGTTAACTGAAAAAAACACAACAACTATATACTACATGTATAGAAATAGAAATTCTGATGATTTTTCCATTATCATGTCAGTGTTATCAGCTAAATTACTCTTCCCCCCACATTCGCATATTATTATGGTTCAATCAGTGCCATATAAAGGCATCCTTTAAAACAAAACGAAACGCTTTGCATGTCGGTCAGACCATCTGTTCTGTCTAAGTGGGTAATTCTTGTCAAGACTAAGCTGCAGTTTGAAGACCCTTTGCCATTGTGTCAAAGTGACTACGTGAGCCAAATCATAAACGAAAAACACTTTCCTCATTAAATATTCATGTGCTGTAGTCTCACAAACTTCCACCCACTGCGTTTCGGTTTCTTCCGAGTCGAACAGTCAAAATCTTGAACAGGATGATCTATTAAGAATGAGTGAGCAAAACAGTTCAGTAACTCAGGGTTTTATAGTGTATCATCCCACATAGCAAAATATCTCTGGCCCAGCTCTGGCCCACACAATCAGCTGTTGCTTGGCCCACATGCCGCAGTGAATTACGGTACATGACTGGACCAAGTCTGTGCTTCCAGACAAGAGCCAAACATGGACCAAATCTGGGCCAAGTCAACCCATAACTGAGCCTGAACTGGACCAGATATGTTGGTGTGTCACGACTGCAATGAAATTGATAAACCCATGAATCATTGCACTTTAGGCGTGCTATGGGCGTGCCTTTCCTCGAAGCGACCTGATAGGTAGAATCTTTTATTTTTATTTGAAAATAATACAAATGTGTTTTTTATGGGTCAAGATAGACCAGACTCACATGGCCCATATATCAATTATTAACATCTGGGCCAAATACTACATTTTACATCTGGCCCAAGTATTGTGTGCCGCCTTAAAGACAGTGACACCTCTGCCAAACCAGGCCCATGTTTGGCCCACATGCTGTATGCCACTGCCGGATGAATGCCTGCTGTGCCAGATTTATGCCAAATCTGGGCCAGAATTCTTTGCTACCTGGGATGCTATTTGGAGATGACTTTTCATGGAGTGTAATTGATTTGTTTATAGACACAAATGGTCTGTAAAAGTTTCAAAGACCAAAATGAATGATACATAATTGTCTCCTAAAGGAAACGATCGATTTTGAACTGCCACAAGAAAGTCATCAGTAATTTAAGTCTTATTATTGTTATTTTGCTCATCCCTTATGTTCGTTTGCAATAACTTTGCATAATTAAAATCTGTCTTCAATGGTTTTGTCAAACTGTATCTGAGGTCTGAAAAAAGTTTATGATGAGAACTTGAACCTGTTTATGTATTATTTTTAGAAGTTTATAAGTGCTAATGAAGAGCTGAAATCTACATATGCTAATGAGCTATCAGTGGTAGACCAATCACATCATCAATCAGAATCAGAATCAGAATCAGAAATCAGAATCAGAATCAGAAAGAGCTTTATTGCCAGGTATGTTCACACATACGAGGAATTTGTTTTCGTGACAGAGCTTCTACAGTGCAACAGGATTACAGAGACAGGACAAAAAACAGATAATAAATATATATTTTTAAAAATAGAAGTAAGTAGTGAGTGCAAATATACAGATTGACAAGTGTATGTACATGTTTATTACTATGTACAACGTTATGTGTGCAGCTGTTATGTGCAAATTGGCATGTAAAGTGTGTTGTTAAATAAGTGTATATGTGTATAAAAGTGTATAGCAAGTAGTGATGTTGGTTCCACAATTATTATCATCAAGTGTTCATGAGATGGATTGCCTGAGGGAAGAAACTGTTTCTGTGTCGGGCTGTTCTGGTGCGCAGTGCTCTGTAGCGTCGACCAGAAGGTAAAAGTTCAAAGAGGCAGTGTGCTGGGTGTGAGGGGTCCAGAGTGATTTTGGCAGCCCTTCTGCTCGCTCTGGATAAGTACAGTTCTTGGGGAGTAGGAAGGGTTGTACCAGTGATTCGCTCAGCAGTCCGAACTATTCGACGTAGTCTTTGGAGGTCGTATTTAGTAGCTGAGCTAAACCAGACAGTTATTGATGTGCAGATGACTGATTCAATGATGGAGGTGTAGAACTGTTTCAGCAGCTCCTTTGGGAGGTTAAACTTCCTCAGCTGACGAAGAAAGTACATCCTCTGTTGAGCTTTTTTGACAATGGAGTCAATGTGAGTGTCCCACTTCAGGTCCTGAGAGATGGTGGTGCCCAGGAACTTGAATGACTCCACTGCTGCCACAATGCTGTCCATGATGCTCAGTGGGGGGAGAGCAGGGGGGTTTCTCCTGAAGTCCACTATCATCTCCACTGTTTTGAGCGTGTTGAGCTCCAGGTTGTTGTTACTGCACCAGACAGCCAACTCCTTAACCTCCTGTCTGTAGGCAGACTCGTCACCGTCCTGAATGAGGCCGATAAGTGTGGTGTCGTCTGCAAACTTCAAGAGCTTCACAGAGGAGTCTTTTGATGTGCAGTCATTCGTGTACAGGGAGAAGAGCAGTGGGGAGAGGACACACCCCTGGGGGGCGCCAGTGCTGATTGTGCGGATGCTAGATGAGAATTTTCCCTGCTTCACCAGCTGCTGCCTGTCCGTTAGGAAGCTGTTGATCCAATGACAGACAGAGGTGGGCACAGAGAGCTGAGTTAATTTGGGCAGGAGAAGTTTTGGGATGATGGTGTTAAACGCCGAGCTGAAGTCAACAAACAACATCCTCACATAGGTCCCTGGTCTGTCTAGGTGTTGCAGAGCATAATGCAGTCCCATATTAACCGCATCATCCACAGACCTGTTTGCTCTGTAGGCAAACTGAAGAGAATCCAGTGAGGGTTCAGTGATGTCCTTCAGGTGAGCCAGCATCAGTTTTTCAAAGGACTTCATGACCACAGATGTTAGCGCCACCGGTCTGTAGTCATTTAGTCCTGTAAGTTTGGGTTTCTTTGGGATGGGGATGATGGTGGAGCGTTTGAGGCAGGAGGGCACTTCACACAGCTCCAGTGATCTGTTGAAGATCAGGGTGAAGATGGGGGCCAGTTGGTCAGCACAGGATTTTAAACAGGCTGGTGTTATAAAATCTGGGCCTGGTGCTTTTTTCCTCTTCTGTTTCCGGAAGACCTGGCATACCTCCTCTTCACTGAACTGTAGGGCAGGTATGAGGGAGGCGGGGGATGGTGGTGTTAATGGTGGCGTGAAGAGCAGTTCAGAGTGGGTGTGGGGGGTTTTCTCAAACCGGCAGTAAAACTCATTCAGGTCGTTTGCAAGTCGTTCATTGTCTACAGTGCTGGGGGATGGTGTCTTGTAGTTTGTGATGTTTTTCAAACTTTTCCACACAGATGCTGAGTCGCTGGAAGAGAACTGACTCCTTAGTTTCTCAGAATAGTTCCTTTTTGCGACTCTGATCTCCTTTTCCAGTGTGTATTTGGCCTGTTTATACAAGGCCCTATCCCCATTCCTGTAAGCAACCTCCTTGGCCTGACGTAGCTGTCTGAGTTTTACAGTGAACCATGGTTTGTCATTATTGTATGTGAGTTGAGTCCTGGTAGGAATGCACACGTCTTCACAGAAACTGATATAAGATGTTACAGTCTCTGTGAGCTCATCCAGATCGTTTGCAGCAGCTTCAAAAACACTCCAGTCAGTGAGGTCGAAACAGGCTTGTAGATCTCGCTCTGTTTCGTTAGTCCATCTTTTCACAGATCTTAATACAGGTTTGGCTGTTTTCAGTTTCTGCCTGTAGGTTGGAATGAGATGAATCAAACAATGGTCAGAGTGTCCCAAAGCTGCTCGTTGGACGGAGCGGTATGCATCCTTTATTGTAGTATAACAGTGATCCAGTATATTTCTGTCTCTTGTGGGACATGTAACATGCTGTCTATATTTTGGCAGTTCACGGGACAGTTTTGCTTTGTTAAAGTCCCCGAGAATGATTAAAGCAGAGTCCGGGTGTTGTTGCTCTAACACCGTGATCTGATCAGCTAGTTTCTGTATCGCCAGACTCGCGTGCGCGAGCGGAGGAATGTAAACACTGACGAGGATGAACGAGCAGAACTCGCGCGGGGAGTAAAAAGGCTTACAGTTAATAAACAGTGCTTCGAGATCTGGACAGCACATCTTCTTTAAAACTGTTACATCTGTACACCACCTTTCATTGATGTAAAAGCACGTCCCGCCACCGCGTGATTTCCGCGTTGATTCTTCGTCGCGATCCGCTCTGAACAGCTGATAGCCCGGTAGGTGAAGCGCGTTGTCCGGTATGGTGTCATTCAGCCAGGTTTCCGTGAAACACAGAGCAGCTGAATGCAGAAAATCCCTGTTTGTCTGAGAGAGCAGAATGAGTTCGTCTATTTTGTTGGGTAGAGAGCGGAGATTTGCTAGAGGAATGCTAGGCAGCGCGGTCCGAAATCCGCGCTGTCTGAGTTTCACAAGCGCGCCTGCACGCTTTCCTCGTCTGCGCGCTTGAAAGTGTTTGAGCAGCACCGCGGCTCCTCCGACTACGATGTCCAACAGAACATCAGATAAATCCAGGTATGGAAAAATATTCGGTGGTGTATGTGCCCGAATGTCCAACAATTCGTCTCTGGTGAAACTAATTGTAGGAAAATGACTCGAGACAGGACAAACTAACAAAAACACAAACACTACTGCAGAGCACGACACGGAGGCTGCCATCGTCATCGGCGCCATCTTGGAAAGTGAATCAAACCAATCTTAGCACAGTAGGCTCTTGGAAAGGAGATGGATCTTTGAATAAATCATTTCAGACACTGTGAAAGTGTGTATTAGGACAAAAAACGTGATAAAAAGACATTTTTTAAAAACATGGATTGATATAAACCTATTTTAGGAGATTTAATTTTGTGTGTAAACACAATATCACACTCCTAGCAGTGCCATATAGCTGTGTATCGTCACAGTGTTTGTGTTTTCCTACTTTGACTTCCAATGGTTACCAGTTTCAAGCTTCCTTCAAAATATCTTTGTTAATGTTCAACGAAAGAAAGAATGGGACCACTTGAGGCAGAGTAAACAGTGAGAACATTTTCATTTTAATGTGAACTATCCCTTTAAGCATCTTTCACCACAGTATTATTCTTTTACGCTAGCAGACAGTAGCAGAACTCAATAATGGAAATGTTGGAAAGGCTACAAAGAAATGGAGACTGTTCTCTGCAAGGCAATCAATACACCAACAGAGCACATAATGTCCCATAAGTAGCGCAGTATGTCTATCAATTGACTCATGAATATGGAAGACGAATGAAGTGTTACCTACTTTTTTCTCCAGGTTATGATCTTCCATCTTCGGTGGCCAGCTGTCTTTTACATTGCCTACGCAAGCCATGGGAGCTGAAGTCATTCCTGCAATCTGCGGATTCCTCATTGTAAATCATTTCATTGGCTTTTAAATATATGCAAGCACCACAAACGCACAGACCCCATGTCTGCAATGAGAGATATCGCCTTGTATCACCTCTAGGGGAGCATGAATGTTTTTTCTGACTCAAAAAATCATATACTGTAGACTAAAAAATTAGCCGGTTTTAATAAAACCTTTGGCTGCATTTCTCCCAATCTCTAACACTCCAAACACAGCACCAGGAAGGCCCCATCTTGCATTTGTCAACCCTTAATTGTTAATTACATTCCAATTAGTGAGTGGGATTAAGAAAACAGCTCCATCATCCCTTCAGCAGAGTCATACGAGGTGAAGAGAGCAAGTTTATTTGTGCATTTCACTTTGTATTAAAAGCTATTGTGATTTTTCCAACCCTCCGTTATTTTGGCTGTCTGATTTGACAGGTTATAGAAGACGTCCTCTATATTTGATCTCTCATTTCCACCTGAGTGACCCCGCAAAAAAAAAAATAACAAAAATCAATCATGCCTGGTGTAAACCCAAACTGGTTTATGCTTTGGGCTTGGGTATTATTTCAGTTATATTGTAAAGTGATGATAAAAAAACTCACTGGCCACTTTATTAGGTACACCTTACTAGTATGGAGTTAGACCCCCTTTTGCCTTCAGAACTGCCTTAATCCTTCATGGCATAGATTCAACAAGTTACTGGAAATATTCCTCAGAGATTTTAGTCGGTATTGACATGATAGCATCACGCAGTTGCTGCAGATTTGTCAGCTGCACATCCATGATGCAAATCTTTAACGGTCCAACACATTCCAAAGGTGCTCTATTGGATTGAGGTATGGTGACTGTGGAGGCCATTTGAGTAGCCTACAGTGACTTCATTGTCATTCATTGACTAGGGAGAGGTTGAAAATTGGCGTGCCTTCAGGAACAGGCTTGGGAAACCTCACAACCTTAGTAGCCTGCCAGATCATGTGAGGTCATCCATTTTGTGGTCAGAAGCAGAATATTAGAAATGATCCTAATGGATCACACAAGAATAGTTCTTGACAAGGATAAAAATTCTTTCACTCCCAGCATTAGTGTGTATAATGCAATGAAAGTCCATTGATATTTCAACCTCAGCATGGAAAAACACTTCTCAGCACCTCCATCTCTTCATCTTACACTCAGGATTTTTTGAACTCTGTTCTAATCAAATCTTTTTTTTTATCTCTGAACGCTGCATATTGACCTCCTGCACTTGTTTATTGCAAGAGCTTAAACTGAAGTGTGTTATTTAATGCTAACTAGAAATTGCAGCATACGGCCGATCAAATGTCCAATGACACGAAAAAGATGCTGTTGGGTGCAGCTGTGTTATATTTACTGGAGCCGTGAACATGCATGACTGACTTTCATGGAAACTCGCTGTAGGTGAATGAGTTGAAGCAGGGCTGTGCTCTTCAAATTGCACTTCAGAAAGTATTTTCTTCCACAGAACATCTTCAGAATAATGTGTTCAGCTAAAGCTAAAAAAAAAAAAACAAGTTCAAGGGCTGAATGGTTCATGGAGCTGGAGTCATAAAGAGTGCAATTTTGTTGGAGGGGGAAAAAAGAAACAGCAATTATTGTGCTGTTGGGGTGTATAGTGCAGCGTCTGGGTATCATCCTCACTGAAAAGCTTCTACGATTGCTCCAGCATGAACCATGACAGAGACTAATAACTGAAGACCATGAAAACATCTGACTCATTCCCACTGGAGGCTTTTCACTTGCAGTCTTTCCTAATATGCTTCTTTTTTTTTTTTTGCTTTTGTACATTTAATAGCCCTAATCTCATGTTCTGTGTATACACAACAATACAACACCATGTTAAAAATAGCTCAAACTGAACATGCATGTTTATAAACCCTGGAGATACATTTACATAGTAAAATATATATATATGTATAAAAAAATCTATCTTTTCAAACCTTGTCTGTCTGTCTGTCGATCTATCTATCTGTCTATTGTCTGTGTCTATCTCTCTTTCTGTCTATCTATCTATCTATCTATCTATCTATCTTTCTATCTTTCTATCTATCTATCTATCTATCTATCTATCTATCTATCTATCTATCTATCTATCTATCTACTATCTATCTATCTATCTATCTATCTATCTATTTATCTACCTACCTACCTACCTACCTACCTACCTACCTTCCTACCTACCTACCTACCTACCTATCTGTCTATCTGTCTATCTGTCTATTGTCTGTGTCTATCTATCTCTCTTTCTGTCTATCTATCTATCTATCTATCTATCTATCTATCTATCTATCTATCTATCTATCTTTCTGTCTTTCTATCTATCTATCTATCTATCTATCTATCTATCTATCTATCTATCTATCTATCTATCTATCTATCTATCTATCTATCTATCTATCTATCTATCTATCTATCTATCTATCTTTCTGTCCATCTATCTATCTATCTATCTATCTATCTATCTATCTATCTATCTATCTATCTATCTATCTATCTATCTATCTATCTATCTATCTATCTATCTATCTATCTATCTATCTATCTATCTATCTGTCTGTCTGTCTGTCTGTCTGTCTGTCTGTCTGTCTGTCTGTCTGTCTGTCTATGTTTGTGGAAAAATGGGCCACTCTATCTATCTATCATAAAATAACAGTAGGTAAAATATTGAAAATCATGGTTATTCCACCAAATGTTGTTTTCTTTAAAGAAAGTTGAAACATTGTGTTGTCTAAAATTAATATGAACATATCTTAAGATTTATTTTATGCATTTTATGTTACAGTTTTTCCTCAGTCTCTTTGGTGCATTTCTCACAACACTATTCACATTTGCACAACAGTTAAAGCATTTCTCAAAACAATTAGTCACTTGTCACTTGTTCAAAATGAATAGCTCATTCCTCAAAAGTAAGTATTCATGTCTATGAAAGTGTCAGTGTCATCAAGATGAAAAGTCCTGACACCATTGTTTATGAACAATGATAGATAGATAGTCAAATGGCTTTGTCATGTTTTCATTATTACAGTTTACTCTGTACATTCTGAGTACAAGACACTGAATATGTATGTTTCACAAATTTACTGCATTTTACTACATATTTACAATTTCAATTTATTCACAGCATTGTGCAAAAGAATAATACACCCTTATTTACAACAAACATAAACTTCCTTAGGGTAGTGCTGTGCACAACTGTAAACAATATTGCAGTACATATTGGAACTGAACCAACATACACAGGTCTGTAAATCCTTCATGAAATTGATCAGTTTAGAAGACATTTTCAGGAAAAAAAAAGATATTTATATATTTTTTATATTACTTGCTTGACAGATTTTGACAACTAGTTCAGCATTTTTGTATGTAATGACTCAGGCAATGAAAAGAGGACTATTAGTTTCATACATAGACTGTAAAATATATGGACGTAGCATCCGTGACGTCACCCATAGGTTTCTGAAGAGCGCAAAAGAAGCCACAAGTAGGCGCGGCCAACCGCCGCCATTTTGTTCGCGCGTCATCGCTCCCACGGCGGGATACCAAACAAGGGCAAAGAGGCGGAGAGTGGGCGGAGCTACAGACACCTGCTGGCCCTTTGCTTAGACCTAGCAGACAGACTTTACTTTGGGAGAAACGCTTGATACTTTATTACCTGCGACTCGTTTGTGTTCTGACCACATGTGCTTGACTGTACACTATATCAATAAAGTGTTTAGACTTTTAAGAACAGTGTTGTAATACATTGAGCCACTAAACATTGTTCTTATGACGTTTTTCTACAGGAGGTAAACGCGAATTACATCCAAACACTTCAGATGTGTGTGTGTGTTAGTAAATGCAAGACTATTGATAAAATCCAGTACAACACTGTATGACAACGCTTCAGATGACTGATCTAGAGCCTACAGCTAATCAATCTGTCAGATTCTGGAGTGCTTTACGGGTCTAAAGAAAAATATTAATGATAAATGATCTTAAATAAAACAAATACATTTATAGAGATGGTATACAAGTATATAACTTTACTCACATGGGAAACGGAGGCCACGTGAACGGTTTGTGAGCACAATTAAATGCACAAAGCATCCCATATCATCTGATAATTGTAAGAAATAAGTCCAAAAGGCAGCTGACTGTGTAAAGCCACATAAAACAAAACAAAAATATGATGAATATGCCGAGATCAGTGGCTAATCTGCCGGATTCAGCTGAGGTGAAGTGACGGCGACCAGCGAGACCTAGCTGTCACTCAAGTGGCCACGCCCTTAATTATGCAAACTTAAAATAACCTAATATAAAGGAAATGGATGAGTTATAAAAAAATTCACCCCCCTCACAGTTGTCATGGATTGTAATAATAGCTATATGAACCTAAATCGTTCTTTGTACCAGGCTGTAAACACCTTTTTTTCTGCTGTAAAGTTGGCCATTCTAACAGAGGGCTCAATTGCACTTTGCTCTATTATGGAGCCAGGACTAGCGGAATTTTGATGAATTGCAGTTTCAGTTACTTCCGTATTGGCCTCCCGAGGGAGAGCGGGAGGTTGCCGCTTGGTTTCATATGGAATGACTGTTCAGCATTCACAAGTTTAGTTAATTTTGACTGACATGACATAAGCAAATGATAATATTATAAACAGCAGAGAGTTGTATGAAAGCAATTGATGCATGTCCAAAAACATTTGCAGTTTGTTGGAAGGAATGAGAAACTGCTAATATGATGTGCACAAATGACTAATTGTTTTAAGAAATGCATTAACTGTTGCGCAAATGTAAATAGTGTTGTGAGAAATGCACCAAAGCCACTGAGAAAAACTGTAAAAAATGACAGGATTTTTCAAAACAATTGTGAGAATGTCATCAGCAGTTTATAGAATTAACAAAAATGATCTTTTACTCACATTTATTTTTGTTGTTGTTGCACAAAATAACAAATAGTGCCATGTTTTTCATACATATACATACAGTATATATAGTTGAAGTCACAATTATTAGCCCCCCTTTGAATTATTATTATTTTTAAATATTTCCCAAATGATGTTAAACAGAGCAAGGAAATTTTCACAGTATGTCTGATAATTTTTTTTCTTCTAGAGAAAGTCTTATTTGTTTTATTTCGGCTAGAATAAAAGCAATTTTTAATTTCTTAAAACCCATTTTAAGGCCAAAATGATTAGCCCCTTTAAGCTATTTTTTTTCGATAGTCTACAGAACAAACCATCGTTATACAATAACTTGCCTAATTACCCAATCCTGCCTAGTTAACCTAATTAACCTAGTTAAGCCTTTAAATGTCACTTTAAGCTGTATAGGAGTGTCTTGAAAAACATCTAGTAAAATATTCTGTACTGTCATCATGGCAAAGATAAAATAAATCAGTTATTAGAAAGGAGTTATTAAAACTATTATGTTAAGAAATGTGGTGAAAAAAGTCTTCTCTCTGTTCAAAAAATCAACAGCTGGGCCAATAGGGCTAATAATTCAGGGGGGCTAATAATTCTGACTTCAACTATATATATATGTATATATATATATATACCTTAAAACGTTTTTTTTTTTTTTATTAAAAACTGCTTTTAGTCATTTTGGATTATGTATGAAGGAAGTGAACATGAGAAACCTGAGAATGTTAGAAGAATGTGGCTGACTGTGGTTTGTGTTTATTCCCGATGAAGGCACTTCGGCTGCTGTAATGCAACACAAGACTCCAGATTACCTCACTCCAATGGCCAGTTGAACTGATTGGAAGTGGGAAGTACAAGTAGGTGAAATGCCTGACGAGATTATCTAATCCTAGTGCAGGAAA
>NC_079441.1:66339915-66349915 GCF_903798145.1 Danio aesculapii
ATTGTTAGTCTGCATTATTTAGGGCAACCGGAGCCAGGAACACTTCACAAAAAGACATTATAATTTGAATGGCATCTGCGCTTATGTTAGTCTTTATTTATTAATCCCGAGGTTTCCATAATGCTGGACCAGGTCTAATCCTGAACAGTTGCTGTGGTGGTTATGGAGGAGTGGAGAGCATGAGACTGATCCCTGTAAGACCCCAGTGACAGACTAGTCCTCGCATTGATCCTGAAGGGACAGCCTGTACACCAGCCGGTGACCTCTCCCACCTTCTCCAGCTTCTCCACGTTGGACGTCCAGTGCTCTCTAGCCTTCGGCGCCTAGACTGCAACTCTGCACAAGACGTTTGGCCATGGGAAAAATTAGTCGTGCCCAACCGAGCCTGGTTTCTCTCGAGGTTTTTTAATTCTTCACTTTCACTAATTGGTGAAGTTTTTTCCTTTATCTACACTCACCTGCCACTTTATTTGGCACATCTTATTAGTACCGGGATGGACCCCATTTTGCCTTCAGAAATGCCTTAATCCTTTGAGGCATAGATTCAACAAGGTACTGGAATTATTCCTTAGAGATTTTGGTCCATGTTGACATGATAGCATAACGTAGTTGCTGCAGATTTGTCAGCTGAACATCTATAATGTGAATCTCCCGTTTCACCACATCCCAAAGGTGCTGTATTGGATTGAGATATGGTGACTGTCGAGGCCATTTGAGTACAGTAAACACATAGTCATGTTCAAGAATCCAGTCTGAGATGATTCATGCTTTATGACGTGGCACATTATCCTGCTGGAAGTGGCCATCAGAAAATGGATACACTGTGGTCATAAAGGGATGAACATGGTCAGCAACAATACTCAGGTAGGCTGTGGTGTTGACACAGTGCTGGTGTTGACACAAAGTGTGCCAAGAAAATATCTTCCACACCATTACACCACCACCACCAGCCTGAACCATTGATAGAAGGCAGGATCCATGCTTTCATGTTGTTGACGCCAAATTCAACTTGCTGCATTAAACAAAGCCCATAATGCTAGCCCCGCCTTCAAGCTTTTCTTATTGGCCCACTGCGCTAGAACAGAATGCAAATGGTTAATATCAGCTGTCAACACTCAGTTCCGATGACAAGGAGAGCTACAGCCACTAAAATGTAAAGGTCTGAATACGAGAGAATGAAAACAACAGTGAGATTTATATTTTGAAGCCCCCCTAAGTTACAAATAATGGCACATCTGATTAGTGATCATGTAATGAATGTCAATCCAGCTTTACAATTTTCGAAGAGTGGATAAAAGACTTACAGTGGTTAAAGTCCGCTATGAAAATGACTAAAGCATTCACCATTAAGCCTGCGGGACGGAGTTTTCAGGTAACCGTGTTTGCCACATCTCCACATTTTAAGCACGAAATGTTCTTTTTAATCTTTCATTTAATCGTCAGGATGCTGTCAGTGATGCGACTGACACCGCGTTAACCATCGCTACTAAAGAGCATGCATTCACTGAGATGAAACAAATATTGCAGCTCGTGAAAAGACCGATAATGCTATTAAGATGACGTATGCAAATAATAAGTTATATATCAATATCATCTGTCTGTGCAATATCAGACAGCACCTGTGAGAACAGCACAGTTATTATCCGTAATTCAGTTCATTTCACTCACGTCAATCAGTGTGTGCAGGGTCGGTGAGCGCATGCAGATTTTTCTTTATTTGTTAGTTTTGATTAGAGTTGATTTCAAATGCATTAAATCTGTTAATATAAAACGTGTTGTAACTGTGCTCATAATTTTGGTGGGTGCGACTAAATTTTGTCTGGTGCGCCTACATTTTTGAAGTTAGAAGCACTGGTTAATTTTGAGCCCTGGCTGCTGTAGCCCATTCACCTCAAGGTTCGACATGTGCTTTCAGAGATGCTCTTCAGAATACCTCGGTTGTAACAAGTGTTTATTTGAGTTACTGTTGCCTTTCTATTAGCTGGAACCAGTCTGGCCATTCTCCTCTGACATCAGCAAGGCATTTGCGCCCACAGAACTGCCGCTCACTGGATATTTTCTCTTTTTCAGACCATTCTCTGTAAACCCTAGAGATGGTAGTATGTGAAAATCCCAGTAGATCAGCAGTTTCTGAAATACTCAGACCAGCCTATCTGACAGCAACAGCCATGCCACGTTTGAAGTCACCTAAATCACCTTTCTTCCCCATTCTGATGCTCAGTTTGAACAGCAGCAGATCGTCTTGAGCATGTCTACATGCCTAAATACATTTAATAACTGCCATGTGATTGGCTGATTGGACAGGTGTACTTAATAAAGTGACCGGTGAGTCTGTCTGTCTGTCTGTCTGTCTGTCTGTCTGTCTGTCTGTCTGTCTGTCTGTCTGTCTGTCTGTCTATCTATCTATCTATCTATCTATCTATCTATCTATCTATATATATATATATATATATATATATATATATATATATATATATATATATATATATATATATATATAAATGCAATCTTTCATAATGAGCAAACAGAACTTAATTATTTATACTGTATATGTCCTACTAATCTAGTTTGCATTGTGATTAACCATAAAAACTTCTCTGTATGACACAGGAGTCCTTTAAACCATCAAATTATTATTTCAGTTCAGCAACAGTTGACATTTCTGGGTCTTCAGATTTAACATCTATAAAATGAGGATGTTTGTGCTGAAGCCCAAAACACATCAGGTACCAATATAATGCACTGTCAGCAGGTTGAACTCCTAACAAGTTATATAGGACAAAACTAGGACTTCAGGAATAAAGGTAGACAGCAGAAAGTGCACTTGCTTGTCAGAATCACCTGAAACAAATAGAAGAAACTGATGTCACATAGGTCTTTTTCCCTCCTGAACCAATACATGCCTTAATCAACATAAACTCTGAGAAAACATGCACCGTATCAGCCTTTTATTTTCAGACATTGTGCAAAGCTGAAGGGGAGACTGAGACTGGAGGCTCATTACCCCACTTAGACAGAGCGGAATAGGTTTCACTTCAGACAGTGGTTTTATAATGCTGGAGAAGTGCTGAATGTTCTTTATCATGATGAGTGAGAGTCAGATAGTGCTCTTCTATCAGCGATGCAGAGAAAAGAAGCCTTCACTGTGTCTTTAAAGTCGTACCATTTAGGACTTTAAAAAAATGCAAGTGGGTCAAGCTGCTTTATGTAAACTGTCTTATATCATTTAATATGACTAGAGTCAGCGTTTGCTATTCTTCCTCTCCCGGGTACTCTTTATAGTTGCTATAGTCAACCTTTTGTAATGAATGCATTACAGATATAATAATTTGCCATGTACAGCATAAAATCTGCCGTACATGTCAACAAGATCTTGTTTTGTTCCAAACCTGTATGGCTTCTTTCTTTTTGCAGCACATGTTTGTAGTTTTTTGACTTTCACTTTATTTTTGTTAATGGGAACCAAAAAATTATTCAAAACATCTTCCTTTCTTATGGTATCTGCAATTATGTCTCACAAAACATATGTCAGTGTTAGAAAGGTTTGTACTGATATGAGAATGAACAAACAATTGTTAATTTTTTTCTTGTTTCTGATGCTTTATCCATTTTTGAATTATGCATTGCGTTGTGCTTTAAAGTTGAAGAAAATGTCCAAAAAAAATTGTGATGGTAATTTCCTGGCTGGACACTTTCTTGGTTGGTTGGGTTGGTGGATGTGTGGATGGTTGACTAGATGGATGGATGAATGGATGATTGATTGTGGTTGGTTGATTGGGTAGAGGGTGTTTGGTTTGTTGGATGGATGGATGATAGATAGATAGATAGATAGATAGATAGATAGATAGATAGATAGATAGATAGATAGATAGATAGATAGATAGATAGATGGATGGATGGATGGATGGATGGATGGATGGATGGATGGATGGATGGATGGATGGATGGATGGATGGTTGGTTGGTTGGATGGATGGTTGGTTGGGGGTTGGTTAGATGGATAGATGGATGGATGGATGATTGATTGATTAAACGACTGGGATGAATGGATGGGTGAATGACTTAATTCAAATAGAATAATAGTGTAAATTGTTTTTTTCAGTAACACTGTGGATGGATGGATGGATGGATGGATTTATTGATTAATTGACTGGGATGGATGGATGGATGGATGGATGGATGGATGGATAGATGGATGGATGGATGGGTTGATTGATTAATTGACTGGGATGGATGGATGGATGGATGGATAGATGAATGGATGGATGGATGGGCGGGTGGATGGATGGATGGATGGTTGGTTGGATGGATGGATGAATGGATGATGGATGGACGGATGGTTGGTTGGTTAGTTGGATGGGTTGGGGATAGATGGATGGATGGATGGATGGATGAATGAATGGATGGAATGGTTGGTTGGTTGGTTAGTTGGTTGGTTAGTTGGTTGATTGGATGGATGGATGGATGGATGGATGGTTGGATGAATGGTTGATTGGTTAGTTGGATGGATGGATGGATGGATGGATGGATGGATGGATGGATGGATGGTTGGATGGATGGATGGATGGTTGGATGAATGGTTGATTGGTTGGATGGATGGATGGATGGATGGATGGATGGATGGATGGATGGTTGGATGGATGGATGGATGGATGAATGGATGGTTGGATGAATGGTTGGATGGATAGATGGATGGATGGATGTTGGATGGGGTTGGTTGGATGGATGGATGGATGGATGGATGGATGGATGAATGGATGGTTGGATGAATGGTTGGATGGATAGATGGATGGATGGATGTTGGATGGGGTTGGTTGGATGGATGGATGGATGGATGGATGGATGAATGAGTTTTAATTTAGATAATAGTATTTATCTTATTTAATTAAATAATAGTGTAAATTGTCTTTTTCATTAAAACTGGTTGGATGGATGGATGGATGGATGGATAATTGGTTGGTTAATTGATTGATTTATTGACTGGGATGGATAGATGAATGAGTAGTTTAAATAGAATAATAGTCTAAATAGTTTTTTTTCCATTAACACTGCAGCTTCTTACAACTGTTACAACACTTACAACTATCACTGCACTTTCTCAATGCAAAAAAAAAAAAAAAAACAGAAAATATTATTTTACTTTTACCTTCACCTCTACAGTTTGAATTTAAAATTATATATTACACCAATTTACCAAAATACATCATCATGTTTTAGACTTAAATTAGTATTTACTCGGCCCCACATCATATGGTTTTTAAATCGGACTTTAACATTTTGATTTACTATCCCACATGGCAAGTTAGGCCTATTATATTTTACTTCTACTTCACTGCTAAACCAGATGAGACAGTGCTGTCATTATTTTATTTAAAGTAAATTAAGTTCCCAATACCAAAACACTGGAAGTTTCAATTTGAGTATACCTACTTTTGTTTCTTTTAGTTATTACTTATATAAATTGCTTATGCTTGTATTGCTTTGAGAATGCATTTGAATTCTCAATAAGTAAAGTATAAGTATGGTTCAAGTTTAGGAAGTACATATCCATCCATATCTTTCTAAAGTTATTTCTGGAACATCAGACACTTTATTTCAGGTCAAGGAAAGAGAGCAGGGCAGAACAAGAATTAATAGCAGATCTGGTTTAGTGTGAGGATATATATACAGTATATATGTATATATAGCAAATATTCATAACAATATAATTATATGGTCCTTATCAAGGTACCTCTAACTTGTTGATTATAAGAACTGGTCATTGATTGATTGATTGATTTTACAATTCAAAATAAAAAGATAAAAGTAACAAAACTTTGTCTTATTATGTACATAAATATATATGAAAAAATGTATTGGCAATTTTCTGCCAGGAAAGTATCTGTCATGTTTGATTTTAGAATTATATACACATAATCTCTCACATTAGAGGCCTGAAGGAAGGTCTAAATTAGTTTATTCCAGTGAATGATTGGATGGAGCCATGAAAGAACACTCAGAATATTGAATAGATTGAATTTAATTAGCCATTATAATGTCAGCACGCCATATCAGATGGAGTATAAGTCTGAAGCCGGTTTCATTGTATTGTGTATTGAAGGAACAGGAACAACTAATGAAAAGATTTTCAAAGATGTAAAACAGATAGACACAGCCAAGGATTTATATATTACATTCATTTCCTCTCGATACTTGCTGGAATGAACTACATTTTAAATATGTCCTCTCTTCAAGTAAAGCACCATATTTGATTAACACTGAACAGAAGACATCAGGAGGCCAAAAACTGAGAGACGAAGGAAATGGAAAATCTTTTTAAAGCACTTTGATATTGGTTATATTCTGGACTTATGGGATCTGCTAATGTCCAGCGGTGGAGAGTACTGAAAAATCATATTGAAGTAAAAGTATATTTCTTGACAAAACAAATGCTGTGCAAGTTAAGTAAAATTAACTCTTTTAAATACTACTCAAAGTATGAGTAAAAATCAGCCCTTCTAAAAGTATTCAAGTAGTGAGTAGTAAAAAAATGATTAAACTTTATACATTGCAAATGAAAAATGTAGCTTACATCAGTGCCATTTTCTTTTAAAGGTGTTTCTTGGTGTAAGTTAAATTGGTTGCCATTCGTAGACTATAAGTTTAAAACGTGAGATTAATTTAATATGAGAATAATAGATTCACATTTTGTAACCAGGACTCAAATTAAAACTAGTAGTCTAAAAAAGGAAAAAGTTTATTACATATCACATTTCATAAACAAAAGAAAAAAAAGACACAGAACAATTTGAGAGAAATATGTCTTTAATTCCTTTTAGTGTGTATGTGATATACAAATTATTGTGGAAAAATTTACCTAATTGAAAAAAATAAATCTGCACTGCAGGTTAAAATTACCCAATGAGTAAAGTTTTCAGAATGAAGCTGACTTCACCCACGGAGCTGCGATGAGACCAAAAAGAGAGGGGAAAAATAAATACAGACGAGTGTGAACCCCTAAATGGGGTAAGTCTGTACACATCTCTGATGCACAGAGATTTAATAGTTACCTAGTTACCTAAGTCAAATCTGAGCTAAGAAATTAAATTTACCTGGTAAAGACCTGGCCCAGGATGCGCTGGACATCACACAGACGACACACAACTAACTTTGAATTTTGGTTGTATAGGAAAATCACAACCCAGGCTAATTCTGAAAACGTACCTCCACGGATGTTTCTGGAGACCGCGAAATACGTCCCGGTGGCACGTTTTTCTGCAGTTTTTGTTTTCGCGAATCTGCCAGAGGTCGCAGTGTACGCTTTTCAAGATCTCAAATTTCCCTCGCGAGTGCCATTCGCGCCTGCTGTTCTCGCGTAAACCCACCAGAGGCCGCTGTCGACTCACTTTTGGACAGACTTTCTGACTGACTGAGCAAACGATGACTGACCCACCCTCCCCCTTCCCTAAACCCAACCAATTTTATCAATTGACCCGCCCACCCGCTTCCCTAAACCCAACCAACACGTTTCAAAAGCAATCCAAAAAAAATAAAAGCCCTCGTCTGACTTTTTTTTTACCACATCCTCACCCTGCCATTCACTTGTTTGTTTTATATTTTGGATTATTATTGTCTTACCTGCTTTCTGGAACCACTCTTCACCAGACTCGAACCCCCGTCTTCATGGCCAACTCCTCTCTGCATTTCAAATCCGCCGACGGACGTGGCGCGCTAACGGGACAAACTGGTTGCAGCCGGAATGCCGTTCATAAGGAGGTAAGCATTCAGCTGGTAGGCGCGAAAAGCAATGGCGTCACACCACCCCATAGCGTTCGTTTAAAGAAATGAAATGCAGCCATACGCCTCCGCCAACTTCTCCAGAAACGTCCGGAGGGCTACGTTTCACAATGAGCCTGTGTTGGAAAATCAAGTTGACCTAAGAACCCTACGTCAGTTTGAGGTCAGACCAATTGAGATGATAACACAACATAAATCCAATCAAAGATAAACATTTACTGATGTTAGCCTTTAAACTGTTTGGACATCACATCATGACGTTAAGCTGATGTTGGATTTTGTTTAATGTCACAGCCTAAAAACAACCAAATATCAACGCCAACTGACGTCGGTATTAGATGTCAGCAAATTGTAAAAGTACACATTTACACAGAAAATGTAATGGTAACTTTCTGACAGGACACTATCTTTCTACAGATTGATTGATTGGATGGATGGATGGATGGATGGATGATTGGTTGGATGGTTGGTTGGATGGATGGATGGATGGATGGATGGATGCATGGATAGATGGATGGTTGGTTGGATGGATGGATGGATGGATGGATGGATGGTTGGTTGGATGGATGAATGGATGGATGGATGGATGGATGGATGGATGCATGGATAGATGGATGGATGGATAGATGGATGGTTTGATTGTTGGTTAAATGATGAAATAGATGTTTGGATTGTTGGATGGTTGGTTTGTTGATTGTTTGAATGGATGGATTGTTGGATGATTGGTTGTTTGGTGGGTCGTTTGGATTGATGGTTGTTGGGTGGTTGTTTGGATGGATGGATGGATGGATGGTTGGTTGGTTGTTGGGTTGGTTGGTTGGATGGATGTTGTTTGGATGGATGGATGGATGGTTGGTGGGTTGGTTGGTTGGATGGATGTTTGGATGGTTGGTTGGTTGGCTGGTTGGCTGGACAGTTAGTTAGTTGCTTGCATGGTGGGTTGGTTGGCTGGTTAGTTGGATGGATGTTTGGATGGTTGGTTGGTTGGCTGGTCAGTTAGTTAGTTGCTTGCATGGTGGGTTGGCTGGCTGGTTAGTTGGATGGATGTTTGGATGGTTGGTTGGTTGGTTGGCTGGTCGGTTAGTTAGTTGTTTGCATGGTGGGTTGGTTGGCTGGTTAGTTGGATGGGTGTTTAGATGGTTAGTTGGTTGGCTGGTCGGTTAGTAAGTTGTTTGCAAGGTGGGTTGGTTGGCTGGTTAGTTGGTCGGTTGGTTCAATTATTGTTTGGATGGTTGGTTGGTTGCATGGATAGATGAATGGATGGATGTATACTGCATCAATCTGCATTTACCAAATGGCCAAAATGCAGTATTATGTACACTGTAAAAAATGTCTTGGTGCCTTAATTTTATAGTTAAAAGTCAAATGAACTTTGTCATCTCAACTTACATCAAACTGACTAAAAATATTAAGTTAAACTGTGTATTAAAAAATAGTTGAAACCTGATTAACATTAAAATGAGTTAAAGAAACATAAAAACAGTTTTTCATTACATTTTTAGTGTATGCTACGACAGCTGACTTCCTCCTTTTCAAAGGCTTTTATTTTTAATGTTTACAAAGACATAAGAACAGCGACATTTTCAAAAACTTCCACTTTGAAACCGGTTTTCAAATTGATATATTCAGTCCCAAAAATGGGACATTGTCGTGTAAGTGAACAGATAAAATGTATAAAGGTTTTCCCATTTTTGTCTGAAAATATTGTGTAAACAGCCCTTATATTTGGCATATTCTTTTTCTGCAATGTTCAGTGTTCATTTAGTAATTAACATTTTGCTCAGTTCCATTTATAAAACTTTCCTGAACTGCCTGTTGGAAGCTAATGAGGCCATAAATGTTGATTCACTCATTCTGTGTGAAATGGAGCCATTCGTCAGTTTGATTATCTCCTATATCTGGATCTCCGTCCACAATGATCACAATCAGGAAGCACTTGATAGAGAACATCAAATGTTTGGTGCGAATGATTTATGAATGTTTTCTATATGTTATTTTGACAAAGATGCATCAGTTGGCAGGTAATCCATTACTAAGGACAGTTTAGATCCTTTTAGAGTATTTTAATACGCACAGACACATGTCTTTATGCCCTTGCCATTCTCGTTAACTCGCCTGGTACAAGACTCAATAAACTCTTCACGGGCCATTACTTAGACACGCTACAGGACTTATTCAGAGACTGCTGCCAACTTGTAATACCATCATGTACTGCTCATTTTGAG
>NC_079441.1:66352415-66464915 GCF_903798145.1 Danio aesculapii
ATTGGATAGATCGTTATCTTGCAAAATACAGTAGTAGTTATTTTGCAATATACTAGTATTCAGCTTAAAGTGAAATTTAAAGGTTTAACAAGGTTAATTAGGCAAGTCATTGGACAACAGTGGTTTGTTCTGTAGCTAATTGAAAAAAAAAAGATTTTCTCCAAAAGAAAGATATATCATAGGAAATACTTTGAAAAGTTTTCTTGCTCTGTTAAGCAGCACTTGGGAAATATTAGAGAAAGAATTTATATGCCACAGGAGGGCTAATAAGTTTGTGTTAGATACAATAAAAGGCATTGGGGTCTAACGATGCTTTGGACCCACTAGACTTCAACTGCATACACAGAGACAGCTAAAGCATAATTGTCTTTAAGCCAAAGCTACTGAGTGAAGGTTAAATGCAAAATTGATGAGCTATAAATAGCTTCCTTAAAAAACAAAAAAGCAAGAGGATCAGATTGCATTCATATTTGTGTGTTTCCGATGACCTTCATTTAATTAGAAATACACTAAAGGCAGAGCTTTCAAATAATCTGTGCACGTCAGTGGTGAAAGTAGACCGTGCATGACTGAAATGCTAAAGTGCTGGGAGATTAAATTCGAGAATAAAATAGGAAATGTCACATCTCCAGAAGGTGGAAGCTATTTGCATTTCATACCACAAAGCACAGAGTCGACGCGGTGGATAATTGGGCAGGGCGAGCACTTTGACTCTTTTGTGTCTCTTTAGAAAGTCTGGGCAGTGAGGCAGATGATGCCAATGGAGGAGCAGGGCGATCGGGCAGGAGAGTCGCCACAGATGGCTGTAATTAGCAGCAAGGAGACGAGGTCAATGTATGCAGGACCCTGTTTAAAGTGGACCGTCCAAACCTGTACTTTCACCCTCACCCCAGTCAGGTCTCATGTCACTTGTGACAGTGGGCTCTACTTTAATGATCTAAGCATATGGTTTAAAACACACGGCACAGGTGCACTTAGGATGTATCTAAATCTACTTTTGCTATTTTAAATATGGGAAAAATTGTCGGTGCACCCAGCACATGGTCTAGAAGTTATTGATGTGCTTTGGGAGTAACATAAATTAAACTATTCACAGTCTCATCTCCCATTCCCTTTAAAAATCAGTTGTGAATGGGCCATGGCGGATAACTGTATGGCTGAGTTTGTTAACTGGAAAAAACTGAACTCAGGATAAAACATGGTGGCAGACTATCTACAGCAGGGGTGGGCAATAATTTTTTCTAAAGGGCCACGTTAGACTCTAGGGTGGTTTTAGAAGGCCAGACCAATACAGGTAATTTGTTTAAAAAATAGAAACTATTCAATAAACATTCATAAAAACTCTAAAGTTTAAAAAAGGATCAATTTCACACACAAAGAAGTATTTTAAAAATCAGAATCCCAATATCAACGTCATATACATGCTACAGGGTTGTTTGTTTGATTTGCCTCACCTTAGTTAATTTGGTAACACTTTATAATAACTACACACTATAAATAATTTATTAAGCATTAGCAAATAGTGAATTCATTATCTGTTAAGCATTAACTCTACATTAATAAGCGTTAGTAAGCAGTTTATAACTGCAGCTACAAATGCTGTATTCTTGACTTATAAGCACCTATATAATGTGCTTAATACTTGTACTCAGTATTCATACTTAGTTAATGATTTATTTTTCATTACTAAATTAAGTACTGCATTATTTACAAACCATTTGTATTTAAAAGTAGTTGAGGGTTTTTAGGATCATTCAGAATGAGTTAGTAAATGATTCATAAACTATTGAAATCAATGTTTATATATCTTATTATTCAGGTATATACTAATAATATGTTAATAAATGCTTTATTAACTCAACTTCATCTAGTTTTGTGACCTAATCTGAAGTGAGGACTATTTATGCTTTATAAATCCCTTATAAATGACAATTAAAGGCTCAGTTAAATTCTAAACAGGAAAAATGACATTATTCATTCCTTTTCATTTAAAGATACACAAATAAAACTGTACTTCAAATGAAAAATAAATCTTTGCAACCTTATCTAAAATAAAATAACTGTAGAGTTTAAACATTGCATCTTATTATATTGTTAAATTATTATATTGTTGTTGTTTTCTCCAGTTTTATGTCGTATTTTGTCACTTCTGTTATTTGCCAATGTTTAAACTTTACAGTAATTTTTTTTTTTTTTAAAGATTGCAAAGATTATTATTTATTTGATTCTGAACCTTTAATTGTCATTTATAAGGGATTTATAAGGCATAAATAGTTCTCACTTTAGATTAGGTCACAAAATTGCATGAAGTTGAGTTAATAAAGCATTTATTAACATATTAGTTAACTATTACTATATGCCTAAATAATAAGATATGTAAATATTGATTTCAATAGCTAATGCTAATGCTTAGTAAATGATTCATAATGTGTAGTTATTATAAAGTGTTAATTTTTATTTATTCATTCATTCATTCATTTACAATTTTTTGCATGTTCAGTGAGTCAATTCTAGCCTGTGTTGGGCTGAACAAGTGCACTGAAGACTATAGAATACACAAGACGTGTCACTTGTATCCCTGCTGAAAAATCCAGCTTAAACCAGCCTAGGCTGGTTGTCTGGTTTTAGCTGGTTGACCAGCCTGGTTTAAGCTGGACATAGCTGGTTTTGGCTGGGCTCCCAGTCTGGCTAGGTTGGTCATTTTCCAGCCTGACAAGCTAAGACCAGGCTGGAAATGGCTGGAAACCAGCCTGGAAATGGCCAAAACGCCTCTAAAACCAGGCTGGTCAACCAGCTAAAACCAGCCAACCAGCCTAGGCTGGTTTTAGCTGTTTTTTTCAGTAGGGATAGTTTTGAATGGGGAAAAGTGTAATGATTAATATGGCGAATTAAGCCCCGCCTACTAGTACAGGAGCCAATCATCGATTTCTATAGACTGACGATTCTCCGGGGGAAAAGCTCGGACCAGACGTGTGCTTTCACGACAGTTTGGTGGTCAACAAACACACTGGAATCTAAGCAAAAACTTGCTTCACAGACATAAGAAATGTATCCTGATAAAGCTTGAAATCTGTGGTTTTAAATGAACCAAGTGCACTTGAAAACATTGGTTTTGTAATGTGTATGTGTATGAATGTGTATGTCAAACGCACGTCACATGACAGCAATTAGTCAAATGCTCACAAACTTGTAAACAAAGAGTCGCTTTCATTTCTGGGGTAGAGTCGTCATCAAACCTAAGTTGTGAATTACTTCAGAAGACTAGCGCGATCAGACAATCATTATCCAGAGGATGACAATGTGTAGAAGGGCCATACATGAGGTTGGTGTCGTGATCTCATTCCTTTTGAGTGCACATGCACATTAGCTCGGATAACCTGAAAATATGACAAGTTTGTTTGATTCAGACGTTTAGAAATGAAACTTGTGAGACAGCTGTTGTTTAATTTTATTGGTGATTCCAAATATGTAATGTAATCATGAGCTTGACAAACAGTTTTGGAAAATTTGATGTTTCCCCATTCAGAGAGAATCCCCTAGAATACTGCCCGAGAGGCTTTTGACTTGCCTTAAAGAGACTTTGACTAAATTAAAAATTGGAAATTTGAAAATTTAGCTCCTCGTTCTCGTTATCGTTAGGCATCTGAAAGTTTTCTGCACCAGAGTGTGCCGACAGTGCTTCTGTTGGGCAGTAATCATAGTCGATAGCATCTTCCATAAACTGTCATTGAAATCTTCCTTCATTTTATTAGATTTGCCCATATTCCAACAACCCAATTAGATCCCAAAGGATAAAATAATGCACCGCCCCACATTTTTTCTCATTTCAGATACCATGTCAATTGGATGTACATCACAATAGGCGAACAAAGTATATTCTGAGCTTGGGGCTGAGTGATAAAGAGAGTGTGTTTAAGCAGTCTTGTATAGTCAGCAATACATACAGCAGTGGTGCTCAACGCTGTTCCTGGAGATCGACCTTCCTGCAAAGATCAGCTCCAACCCTGATCAAACACACCTGAACCAATTAATCAGGACCTGAACAGTACTTGATAATTACAGGCAGGTGTGTTTGACATGGGTTGCAACTGAAATGTGCAGGAAGGTTGATCTCCAGGAACAGGGTTGGTCACGCCTGACATACAGGATACGTTTGGACCCCTCAGAATATGACAACTGAGTGTTTTGCTCACTCTAAATAACCTAATATCGTTGGCTTTCATAGTATTTGTTTTTCCTACTATGGAAGTCAATAATTACTGGTTTCTAACATTTTCATAATATCTACTTTTGTGTTCTTCAGAGGAAAGAAACTCATGAAGGTTTACTTCTACTTAAAGGTAAGTAAACACTTTCATTTTTAGGTGAACTATCCCCTGAAATTAGGGGTGCCACATTCAGTTCCTGGAGGGCCACAGCTCTGCACAGTTTAGTTCAAACTCTAATTAAACACACCTGATCGTACTAATTGAGTCCTTCAGGCTTGTTTGAAACCCACAGGCAAGTGTGTTGAAGCAGGGTTGGTACTAAACTTTGTAGTGCAGCGTCCCTCCAGGAACCCAGTTTGACACCCCTGCTTTAAATGACCAGAGTGTAAAGTTTGTTTAAAAATTGTGACTCATGAGAGGTTCCTATAACCATGTGTGGATTGAATAATAGATTGAATGGATTAATAGTAATGCGGAAGACGCCCTGCTGGGTCACATAAAACACAGCCAGCCCCATCTCTCCATTAATGCCCTTGCTAAATGCTAAAAAGGAAGCAATTTAGCTCTAAGAATTAAAGGTTTGAAAAGGCTGTCGATCATTTCAAAGTTTAATCAAATCAATTACACAATAAGCTGATTAGTTAATCGCAGGAATCAGACAAACAGATGAAACTGACCAAATGAGTCTTGAGCATCCGGCAAACACCCGTCCATTGACTGTTTTGTGAGTACGGCTATAGATTTAGGATATTGATCTCTTGGCAGGAAAATAATAACAATACTTATCTAAGATCATAAAGCAGTGATCGGTGCTCCAACTATGAGCAAAACAACAAAAATTCCAATTAGAGATATGTTGAGAGAGCAAAAATATTTATGTTGGACTCAAGCTCTTGCTCTTACTTAATAAAGAATACATAACATTATATTAAAAAAATAGATACTTTAAAGAGGATTATTTTCAAATGCAAATCAACATTCAGAATTAATAATGTTGACTGAACTTATACACAAACCCAGCCAATATTACAATCTTGATCAAATTGGAGGTTTGGGTTAACTAAAAAAGTATTTCAATTCAAGAGTTTACACTTAGCTGATGATTGATTATAAAGTAACATTGAACCAGTAATTTTTTTTCTGTGAGGCAACAGTGCTAAAAAAGGAGGAGTAGGAGTGCAGGGGGGGGGGGGACTCTTCAAGACAAAGATAACTGAAGTAAGAAACTGTAGTTATTTATAATGAGTTAGGAATCATCTGATTGGTGAATCATGCGTTAGCTAATGCGGGCCCAGCCGTGGTCAATCAAATTAGTTAATAAATAAACTTCACGTCATATATTAAAAAGATATATTGAGTGAACATTAAAAAATATCTAGTTTTTTTATGTGCATACGTATTACAAGTTGTTTCAAAGCACATTTATTGATAAAAGTTTATTTATTTTGCATGAAAACATCAATTTCTGATGACTAAAATTAATAATAAAAGTAATAATATGGTAATTCAAAATTTCACAACACATGCAAATATAGAAACACACTGCAAATAGTGTAGACCACAAGGGAAATGTGTGTCGGGCGACCTCAATAATTGACAAACATGCCTGCTTCTTACATAAAATATTTGGATTAAAAATACCCCAACATATAACCCAACTATAGGTTATTATAGCACCTTCCCAACTATGGGTTATTTTAACCCAGTGCATTGGGTTACAAAATTTAACCCAATGCATTGGGTTATTTTGATTAAATGTAATTTTTTCCATTCTGGTATTACTATTGCTACTATTACTAATACTAATATTAATGTGATAATTATGGCTATGTAAATAAATAACATACCGTTTTTAAAAATATAAAAAATTCTTTATTTCCATTACATTTTCAGTTTCACACATTTAAGCATTTTTATCTGTTTAATTTAGATCAGCTATGAAGTGCGCGTTTGTATCATCAACAATAAGTGCTGGTGAAACGGATATAAAACAAACGACATGGAGAGGTAAGTTTATAAAAAATTATTGCGTTAGAGCTTAAATAAACTTTATAACGCAAAAACAACATTACGTACGCATTATAATACAGCTATTCTGTGTCAGTTAAATTAGTTGATTGTTGAACTTCAAAATTTTTAAACCGACTGGTTGGGTTATTAAATAAATAACCCAATAAAGGTTAAAAACAACCCAAAAAAGCACCAAATATTTAATCCAACTGGTTGAGTTTTATTAAATAATTCAATAAAGGTTAAAAATAACTTAACAAAGCACCCAATATTTTTAAATCAATCATTGGGTTAAATAAATGCCTCAACATTTTTTAGTCTATTTGTTTTTTATTATTCAGCTAAAATGTAAAAAAAACACCTCTCAGATCTCCAACAATATCACTGACTGGTCAAATATGGATATACTGATAATTATTTTGAATTAAATTTAAATCCCATTTTTCAACCCAACTGGTAGGTTTGTAAATTTTTGACCCACCGTTGGGTTTAAACAATCCAGCATTTTTACACAGTAAAAATATTTCCATACTTTGTGTATCACAGTTTTTTTACATTTATGTATGGCTATGAATTGCATTATAGGATCTTGACAACATAGGCTCATTCTGAAAACGTGGCCTTATATACATTTCTGGAGATCATGAATTATGTAGCCAGATGTATGGCTGCATTTTGTCTTTAAAATTCAATGGGGTCGGCATCGATAACATTGTGGTTAAGTGTGCCGACACATAGCACTGAGGTGCTTACGGTGACCCAAGTTCGATTCCTGGCTCAAGGTCCTTTGCCAATCCTTCCCCCTCTCTCTGCTTCAAATTCTTTCCTGTCATTAATCTCCACTTTCCTATCCAAATAAAGGTGAAAAGCCCCTAAAAAGTAAATAAAATGCTATGGGGTGGCATGACGCCATTCCTTTTCACGCTTACCAGCTGACCACTTACCTCTGTAGGGACAGCTTTCTTGTCCAGTGGCTCACAGCATACATCGGTGCACTTGAGATACAGAGAGGAGTTAATCACGATGACAGGGGGTTCAAGTTCGGCAATGAATGGTTCCAGAAAGTGGGTAAGACAAAAACAAAAGCCAAAAATAACACAAAGAAGTAAATAACAGGGTGAGAATGTGGTAAAATCTGAAAACGTGGTAAATATCAGCTGAGGGCTTTTATTTTTCAATTTTTTTCAATTGCTTTTTAAAACTGTCGGTTTGGTTTAGGGAAGTGGGTGAGCGGGTCAATCTGTGGTTTTAAAAACCCTATTGGTTGGGTTTAGGGAAGGAGGAGGGTGGGTCAGTCGATTATCAGTCAATGGTGGATTTACACGAAAAGAGCAGGCGTGAATGGCACTCGCGAGATAAATTTGAGATCTCAAAAAGCTTACACAGCGGCCTCTGGTGGATTTATGTGAGAAGAGCAGACACTAATGGCACTCGTGAGAGAAATTTAAGATCTCAAAAATCGCACACAGCGGGCTCTGGTGGATTTACGCGAAAAGAGCAGGCGTGAATGGCACTCGCGAGGTAAATTTGAGCTCTCAAAAAGCATACACAGCGGCCTCTGGTGGATACGCAAAAACAAAAACTGCAAAAAAATACCTCCTGGGACATGTTTGGCGCTCTCCAGAATAGTATATAGCAGTACGTTTTCAGAATGAGGCTGGGTTAGATCTTGATCTCTCCTCAGTTGACTTTTGATGTTAAAAATTAACTGTGCCATTTAAGAGTGACTTTTATAGACATTTTAGTAGTCTGAAACAATATATACATAATTAAGTCTGTAAAATAACAAAAAAGTACTAGCAGCATATTACCATTTTTCCCGATGATTTATAAAAGTAACCCAAGCAATATATTACTTCAAACTATTACAAATGTCAATAAAAGTCACTTTTTAAACATTTTCAACATCAGTTGGGGGAAATATTAAGGATAAATGCATAAATATATATTTTGACAGTGTAGAGTAAATGTAAATAGGTGTAAAACTTGCCTTTACTTGCAATTTGAGTGTAGTCCTACAGAATCTATCTTGTCTTTCTTGTTGAAGATGGTCTTTTAAATAACATAAAATTGTATATATATAATCTGTCTCATGCCCTACAATTTACACATCAATAAAAAGGATCAGCATAAAGCATAATCAAAGCTTCGCCACACACAATCATGCAGAATCTAAAAAAAACAACTTAAAAGAAAAAAAAGTCTTCCAGTCTCCATGATTCACCAGGAAGTGTCAGAGCCGCTGTGAGGAAACGAGCTGTTCTTCCTCCTCAGGCTATGTGGCAGACAGTTTCCCCTGCCAGCGAGCAGCTTGGAAGGGTTAAGATCGGACTACAGGGGTGCCAGCCCTGGTTCTCTGAAGACCGTGTGTGTGAAAAGCTGCATGACGAGCCCTCTGGGTGTGTGAGTGTGTGTTTGTCAAGTGAACTGTGAGGCCAGCGGGCCCTCAGATGTGCTAAACATGTCAGCAGCAGTGTTGCTGAAGGTCCCCTGAATGATGCGACTCCACCTGGGTTACATCGCACCCTGTTATTCTGTTCACAGCTGTCAGAGACAAAAACAGACAGCCTGATAAACACGAGGATGTAGCTTTATTTCATTTGACAAACTGCTGTGCGTTACTGTTGCTTTTAAAAAAGACGCTTTCTGAAGCACTCGCTGACTTTAGATTAAAATTTTGTCATCTGTGCTAAAGTATGTGATTCCAACATGTAAAAGCATTTGCAATTGCCTGTACTTTCATACATACAGTTTAAAAAAACTAAATCAGAGAGAAATTTTAAATGTTTTATTGGTAACTCTTTACAATAATGACACGTTTCCACTGAGTGGTACAGTACGGTACGGGTCACCTTTATCAGGCTTGAGTTTCCACTGCCAAAAGGGTACCAAATGTGGGCGTGGTGTACGACAAAGTTTCAGTCAATGTCATTCTCCCTCAAGGATATGTCAAAGAGCTGTACGGGTCGTTCGCATATCACATGAGAAGCGCTTCTCACAGAACAGAAGCTTTATACACATAAATACTTGTGTATAAATGTTCATTACTAACCTTTCTATGAACATGATTTGATTATAACCGCAGATCAATGATTGCAATGATGTGAAATAGCCTACTGTAACGTCTGCAATTAAACAAAATAAATAAATAAATGCCACATAAATGAACACATACAGACTCTTACAGTCTCCGATATGTTACCAATTACAGAAAAACTACACACAACATACATTTAGCCCTTATTTGGGTTCAAAAACAGCACGCAATATAGCCCACAGTCAGTGCAAACCTCTCGTCTGTATCTTTATTCTTCACCAGCACATGTAGCCTCTGTTAGAGAGTAATTCTGTCATTCCCGAGTTCATAATAGTCCACAAGGGAAAGATAATAGTTAAGCATGGCAGTTTGTTCATGTTTTAGCTTGCTGAAAGAATCATTTGCTCCTTTGTTTTTCCGGTTTCTCCTTTGGTTTTTTTCATGCTTCACTCTTGCGTTTGTCCGTTTTTCTGAAAGGATAGGATTTCAGAAGCACTTCAATAATCACATACACGTTGCTATTTTCAGCTCAAGAAGTTTGTTATTTCAAATATAGACACACACGCAAGCTCTCTGGAGAATGTGAAACCGCTGACTTTATGGCTGTACATCAAGACGACGACAAGGTTTGTTTAAGCTCGGGTCGACCATGGCTTGTTATTATATGTATATATTATTATGATGTAATGTCTCGGCTGTGTATTTAAAAATGGCAGTTCCTTTGTTTTCATTTTCCTGCTTGTCCACGAGCGAGTGATGAATCTCTGTAAACCAATAGCATGTCTAGCTCCACCTTTTAGTACCCTTTTGTCATGCTAGGTACCCTTTGCAAAGGATGCCCAAAAAGTGGTACGATACGGTTCACTTTTTGGTACCCTTTGACAGTGGAAACGGCCGTAAAAGCATACCTTAACTGTACAGTACCACTCAGTGGAAATGGGCCATATAATTGAATTAGTTAATGCAGTTCCAAACATGAACAATACCCTTTTTACAGTATTTGTTCATGTTAGTTAATGTTAAAGGTGCAGTGTGTAAGTTTGCCTCCCAGTGGTTGAACTAGGTATTGCACGCCTGTTTCAAAACACACACAAGCATAGGTTGCCAGATTGATGACATCAACAGGAACGAGCCTGACTATCGAGGCTAAAAGCTGCTTTAAGTCATGTTCTAAATAAAAGCAACGACACACGATAGAAGCAATATTTTCCATGATAAAAGGAATTTTTCGCACTAACCAACACCTGAAATATATATTTTAGAAACGGCTTCTATTTCGTACAGCTGAACAACAGAAAACTGACAATGATCACCTCAGGTACACCTCATGTGGTTTATTTAGTGATAAATGCTAATAATGTGAGTTTAAATGGCATTTTACATGACATTTATTGCCATACTACTGAAAGCAGCAGCAAATAGTTCACCTCAGATCTTGAAAATAAAATAAACCGTTTGAAACTGAACTTTAGAACTGTGACTCAGTGCAAGCCAACAAATATCAGTGATTCAGTGATCCTGTACATTTAATAATGTTAAAGAGGTTGAATATGTATTAATTCGATTATAAACCTTACCATTTCACTAGAGTGCAGTGAGTGCACTATTCTGTTCTTCTTTCACCATAAACATAACTTAAAGGAATAGTTCACCCAAGAATGAAAATTACTCCATTATTTATTCTCCTTTAAGCCATCCTTGGTGTGTATGACTTTTTAAAAATCAGACGAACACAGTCAAAGTAGTTTAAAATGTTATTCTGGCTCTTCCATGCTGTATAATAGCTTTGGATAGTGACTTTTAATTTGAAGTTTTCAATTCCATTCAATTCAAGTTCATTTGTATAGTGTTTTCACAATAATTATTGTTTTAAATCAGCTTTACAAATGGTGCACATTTTTAAATTATAATCAAAAAAGTTTACGTTATTAGTTACCATATTTAACTAACTAATAGCCAGTTCATGTTCTTATATATAAACATATTTATTATCCTGCAGTTATATAGGTGTCTATGTGTACATGTTCAATGAAGTGTATTTGTGGCAGATCAAAAGCACAATCTATCATAAAACTAACCCATACACCACCAGGGAGTCTCATGAAACAGACCGATACCTAAAATATTAAAAGACGTTAAACCATAAACTCCAATCACTGACTTCTGGCAGCGATTGAATGCCTGTTATTTGCGTCTGATGTATACCACATATGATGTAAGATGGGAAGACACATGTGCATGGCATTGTAAAAGTAATATACTGCATAACTTGTCTTCTGTGTGGTAAATGACTCCTGTGTCATGCGTCTGTTCACAGAGCTTGCACAACGAGTATGTCTTACGTCATGCGTCATATGTTGTATAGATAATCTTGTAATAATTATCAGTATTATTCTATTGATGATCAATAGAATAATACTGTTACTATTACAATATTATGCATACAACGCATGGCGCATGACATAAAACTCTTTTATAGTGGCTATAGGCAAGTGTAATATGGTGGTCTGATATCTGAAAATCTGATCTTTTGCATACAGTTTGTTGTAACCAACAGGTGTAATTTTAATTTAAAGTTTGAGTGAAATCAAAATTTACAATGTCTATTTTGCTAGTGCACAATGTTATTCTTTATCCTTTATGCAAGTTAATCAACTGACAAAAATGTTTTGGAAATCTTCAATCAAAGTCTGAGCATTTATTGGCGGTGGCGGTCCTTCTTTATTGACGTCAGTTTTTTTATAGCTTCAGCCACACTATTCTCAACCACGCCCCTCTTACCATTAGCTTCTTATGAGGGAAGGATACGCAAAACAAAAGCTCGTCACTGACTCAATATTATGTGTCAGTGGAGTACATTAACATAATAAAAGTCTCAGCAACTTCCGATTCACACAGACTTTAAAGCTGCTCCACAAATATAATATAGATATACCTAGGCATAGTCGAATAATAAGAGATCAGTATATGGAAATGGATATACCATGAGCCTCAGAGACACCTTTGTTTCCTCATTCTCATTTAAAATCCACAATTATAAAACCCTGCAAAGCCCAAAAGTTCAATCAGAACACAAAACAGACTGTTGCGTGACTCATGAGTAGGGCCAGAAAGAATCTGTGGATATTTTTTGCTATTTCTGCGTAGAATTTTGTTAAATATCTGCGGATTTATGCGGAATGATTTTGGGGGTATCATAACTAAAACCTTAATATATGAACTAAAAAGTAATACCTTTTTCATTTGTATTTAATGTTTACAATGCAAATCCAATTAGATCCAGTGTTGTGCAAGTTACTTCCAAACTGTAATACATTACAGATTACTTATTACTGTTATTTAAAAGTAATCCCTTACCTTACAATATTACTGTCTCAGAATTGTAATATGTTACATTACTCTTATATTACTTTTTAGTTACTTTCACCAAAATAACTACAGAATTAGAACTTAACATTATAAAATGACTAAATGTACTTCAGAGTATTTTACATCCAGTAGAAAGCGATATGATGTAGCAGAATGACTGTGACCTGTCCAGGCTACTAACAATATAGTATATAATTGCCAACTTGAAGGCTCAAGACAATGCAAGAAAGGATGACAGTCAGAATCACAAATGATCTAAGTCTGTTAAAAGTATGGTAGAAGTTAAATGATAATAGCTTGGGTATATTCATATTAGACACAACAGGACTATATGTAAACTCCAATGCCATGACAAGATGCAGATTTCTTTTCTTATTATTGCCATTATTTTATTCACTTTAAATTCAAGTGATTCACAACACAAAACTGTCATGCACAAAGTGAGCATAATGAACATAGCTTTCTCAGTATAATGTGCAATTAGAGGACCAACCCCTCAACCTCATTTTAGGCTATAGAAATAAACATATAGGCTAAACATTGCCTAACTGCTTAGAAGGAAAACAGAACAAACAGAGATCTATATGCCTCTAAAAATACTAAATTAATCCACTTAGGCTACAACAACAAGACAGATAGCTATTGGCTCTATGAAACTATAGAACTAGACCAGGGGTGGCCAACCCTGTTCCTGGAGAGCCACATTCCTGCAGATTTCAGTTGCTACCCATATCAAACCCACCTGCCTGTAATTATCACGTGGTGTCCAGGTCCTAATTAATTGGTTCAGGTGTGTTTGATATGGGTAGCAACTGAAATCTGCAGAAAGGTGGCTATCCAGGAACAGGGTTGGCAACCCCTGAACTAGACACACTTTTCAATACAAAAATGAAATTAAAGTGCTTTGGCGTACAAGGACCTTACAGGAAATATGTCTGTCATTTAAGTATTTTTTTTTTTAATAAGACATAAAATAAACTAATAAAACATTTTAGAAATACAAAACTCAACTTAAGGTGTTTGGGCCCACATGGTCTGACAGCAAATATGGCTCAATAATCAAGCAAAAAAAATGCATTTAGAAATTTCTGTTTCCTGCCAAATATAAAACAGAGGTAGTATGCAGTTCAACATGGCTAAAAGTATAAGGCATATCAAGGCTATCCTTACTACAAGGGTGGGGCTAGCCTATTCCATTATACCCCCTTGACTGAAATATCTGTTAAAGCGCAACAGAATAAGGTGCTGAAAGCGTCCATCACCAAGACGGTTGCGTTTTGGGGTGAGTACCAGACTCCCAAGACTGAAAAGTCTTTCAACCGGTGCACTGGATGATGTTGGTGCATTATAGCGTAGTGCAATTTTTTTAATTCTTGGAAACTGATGCAGGCTTTCTATTACTGGATCAGAATTTAAATAAGTTGTCACCTCTGTTTCCACTGACATAGGTGCATCAGCCATGGCATTGGGTTGTTCATCAAAGGAAAAGAATTCATCCTCATGGGAGGTGACTGCAGCAGGTTGAGGAGCATCAATCATTGGGGTTGCATGCTCTTCTACTGTTAGGGAGCGGCACTCAGTGGTGAGGAGATACTTGATGTGATCTCTCCTGGTTTGATCTTTTACCCAGCGGAGTTTAAACTTGGGCAGCGAGACAGCGGCCAGTAGAGCTTCCTTGGAGTCAATTGTTGTGGCAAAGCGAGTTTTAATTGCTCCCACAATTATTTCAGGCAACCCAGTGGTCATTTGTGAAAGGCCAGTTTGCATTGCTAAAGTTTTGGCCATTAAAACTTCAATTGTTGGTTGAAGTGTCCCATAAAAACAAGTTTCCTCACCCTGTAGGATGTCCAGTGCTGTGCTGAAGGGCTTCATAATGTTACAGTATTCCTTCAAAAACTGGTATTCCCTGTCATGCATACATTTAATTTGAAGCTGTGTGCATAGATTGTTAATGTCAGTAAGTGGCATTTCTACGATCCGAACATATGCATCATAAAATGAGTTCCATCGGGTTACTGAGGGCACAATCAGCTTCCTTTCACTGATCTTTTCAAGACACTCAGATGCAACTGTGGACCGGCTAGCTTTGGTCCATAGTGCTGAGCACTTTGCTGTGGAACTGCGGTAAACAGACCTGGATTCTGGGTTTGATGCCAACCATTTGCCAATCTCATTGTTGGCAATGAGGTTAAGCGTGTGAGCTGCACATCTGTAATGTGCAGGCAGCACACACAGCCCTTGCTGGGCATCCTCATCATTTCCTTCAGTGAGAATGCTGTGGAGATCAATGAAGGCCACTTCCCCATCATCATCCTCCACCTTCTCTTCTTCATCCTCATATTCAACTTTTTGGTATTCCTTAAAAGCTTTAATGAAGTTGCTGCCATTGTCTGTCACACATGCTGCCACTTTTTCAGCAGTTAATCCATACTGGGAAAAAATATCCTCGAGTTCAGATGCAATTGCATCATATGTGTGCCTACCTCTGAACCTACGACAAGCGATAGCAGCCTTCTTCCGCTGCAGTGTCTCTGAATCAATCCAATGGACCGTCACACCCAAAAAGCCCTTGTTGTAAGCAGTCCAAATGTCTGCAGTTGTTGACACAAACTGTTGTTTATCAATTGCTTTTTTTAGCTCTATTTCCATGGCAGTATAGTTCTTATCCAGTTCTTTGGCGAACGTTGTTCTGCATGGCAGTACATGCTGAAAAATACGTAAAATACACAGATATTAAAATTCCAGTTCATGATCATGCTATGCTAAATCACACATATGCATATTTATTGTCTGTTCCAGTCAGATACAAAAACATACATTATGCTGCTGTATATAGGTCTGTAGATGGCTATAACATTTTTACTATACATTTTGACTTCCCAACTGTTTCTGGAGATTTACCTTCTTGCAAAGTTTAACACCAACCCTGAGCAAACACAATTGAACCAACTAATTAGGATCTGGAGCACTTGATAATTATAAGGTGTGTTTGATCAGGGTGGGAACTGAACTCTGCAGAAAGGCATCTCCAGGAACTATATGATCCATACAGACCTATATGAAGTACATGAGAGATGTTAATATTTCAAATACATGTATTTAAAATACAAAAAACAATTTTGTAAATCAAATACATTGAATCTTTTATTTTTGTATTTTCAAAATACAAAATACTTTTTGCCAATCAACCTCTATATTACTGCTGATATCTTGTCTTAATTACGTTATACAAAAATAAATACAAGATTAAATGCATTTTAATACAACATACTATTACAAAATAATAGTATTTTTTATTTCAAAGAGATGTACTCAAAATATTGCCCATTAATACAGTCTAATAAGAAGGTTAATCGGTAAAAAAAGGATTTTAGTTTAAAAAAATACCAAAATACTAATATTACACACATTTAAATACGAAATACATGTCTTTTTTTCAAAGGCATATAAATATGATATAATCCCATCCCGTCCCTGAATAATGTAGAATTCAAGCTAAAGTTAGTCATCATGAAAATGTTAGCTTACCTTGTCATCGCTGCTGGTCACAGGGATCTTGCCAATCAGCTTCCTGAAACCAGGAGATTCCACCGTTGACAATGGTAACATGTCCTCGACGACATATTCTGCCACAAGTCTTCTGACTTCTCGAGGTTCAAGTGGCATGATGGCAGACCGAGAGAAACTTAATTTCTGCTGCTTTGGTTTATCACTCTCGTCCTCCGTTTTCTTTCCTTTCTCTGTGAGTGAAGTGGTCGCATGGCAACGCTCGAGATGTTTTTTTAAGTTGCTAGTGCTATTTCTCAATGTTGATAATTCTCTCGGGTTTATGCAGAGGTTGCATTTGACAATAACGTTCTTTTTGTCCTTATCTCGGACAAAATCGAAGTAATGCGCGTACGCCCATCTCGCAAATGTACTGTCTTCTGCCATTATCATCTATTTGCCGCTTTTCCCCTGCGCCGCTGCGCGTTAGGACTTACTGCGAACCGGGCTGAGCCAATAGACCTCGGACCTTGAGCTCAGAGGCAGAAATCATTCCGCGTTTAAAGTAAAAAGTTCCAATAGCCAGAGGGAGATTAATGACAACACATGGGCGAAAAAAGTTTGTTGTAACGCACGCGTTACTGAACATGTACCGAGTAAAATATTACTGAAAATGTATAAGTAATGCCTTACACTACTGCGTTACAGGAAAAAGTAATATGTTACTGTATTACATTACTTTTGTAACGCATTACTCCCAACACTGATTAGATCCACTTTATTTGGTAAACAAATCAAGTCTTCTATATAATATATCTACTAAAAGACAGAAAATATTACTTTACAAACTGTATTGTAAATAAATTATATGAACATTTTCATATTAGTCAATAATTATACTGAAATTAATTTAAAAACTGAATAAATATAAATTTACACACATTTACATTAGTAAATAAACAGAACCAATGATGGGCTAAAAATCTGCGGAATTCCATGGGTGCTTACACATGGGCACGCCCTCAGCATTTGTATGTACTTTAGGTCAGGTTCAAAGTCATCCGGAACTGATGAGAACCCACGACATCAGGAGGAGATCACCAGCCAAAACACAGACTGAAATGTTGCTCTAGGATCATTAATATGCACGCATCAGGCTGCGTTTGATAAGCCACAACTTTTCCTAGTAAGACAACAATGATAATTTTCCTCCCTTATTTTTAAGTTTATATTTAACTTATTATATATATTATATATAAATAATATTATATATATGGGACTTTTACTTTGAAAACAGGAGACACGAATTGTTTACTATGCATTACTGAGCAACAACTGCATGAGACATGTTCAAACTCGTGTCAGGACGCATGTTATAGTATCTGTGAGAGCTGCACATCAAAGCGGAGCTCATTAATATTCAAGATTTAAAAATTAAGTTGTTTTCATTTGACCCAATGTTGAGTTACAACAACCCAGCATTTTTGTGCACACACTTTGAAAATATCTCTTCATATAACTTCACCATCTCACAAGTACATGCAGAATAGGGCATGTGCACAACACTAATCCTTAGATCAGCTTTCTCAACAAACATCTCCCTTTCAAATATGTGACTGTATGCATGCAAACCCCCGTGGCAGATGTGTCGAAGACTCTGAAGGAAAGAAAATCTCCTCGGATCATGATATAAGACCTGGTGCAGGCTTCCAGCAAGAGCAGGAGGTGCTGCTGGGAAGAAGGAGATGCAGGAGACGCAGGGGTTGCAATGCCACGAATGGACCCTCAGATGCCAGAAGAGATTAGTCCCTCACAAGACTCTCCTGTGAATCTTTGCGTTTTCTAATCTGTACCAATCAGACACACAATCTGAATGGGAGAATGAAGAGCTGAAGGCCTGATTGTGCGTGAAGCTCCTCCACTGATCTTGATTAATATGATGCTCCACATTGCTCAGGGTGACTTTAAGACTCCAGTGGATGTACTAGACAATTAGTCACAAAATAAAGTCTTTAAAGGCCCTGTGAAATTAACAATATAAATATAAAAGTGAAATAAACATCCAAAGCTTGCAGTTTCTGCCTAAATGCATCAACATTTTTTTCATTTCACCTCATACTTCAGTTTCTCCTCAAATCTTCTGACCAATCAATCTTGCTATTTTGAGGAACTAAAATAGACTGCCCAATTGACCAGCTGAAAGCTGCTCTGTAAAAAAAATCCATTATTTTACATTTTTATCTGGCAGCTGGGATGCCGAAAAAAAGTGAAATAACAGTCGTTAAATTATAGACATTTATCGAAAAAAAAAAAAAAAAACGGCAGTTAAATTACAAACAATTACTGTAAAATAATAGCCGTTAAATTACAGACATTTACTGTAAAATAACGGCAGTTAAATTGTAGACAGTTACTGTAAAATTTTAGCCGTTAAATTACAGACAGTTACTATAAAATAACGGCAGTTAAATTGTAGAGATTTACTGGAAAATAACAGCCATTAAATTACAGACATTTACTGTAAAATAACGGCTGTTAAATTACAGACATTTACCGTAAAATAACAGCAGTTAAATTGTAGAGATTTACTGTAAAATAACGGCTGTTAAATTACAGACAATTACTGTAAAATAACGGCTGTTAAATTACAGACAATTACTGTAAAATAACGGCTGTTAAATTACAGACATTTACTGTAAAATAACGGCTGTTAAATTACAGACATTTACTGTAAAACAACGGCCGTTAAAGTACAGATATTTACCGTAAAATAACGGCCGTTAAAGTACAGATATTTACCGTAAAATAACGGCCGTTAAATTACAGACATTTACCGTAAAATAACAGCCATTAAATTACAGACATTTACCGTAAAATAACGGACATTAAATTACCGACATTTACCTTAAAATAACGGACGTTAAATTACAGACATTTACCATAAAACAACAGCCGTTAAATTACAGACATTTACCGTGAAATAACAGACGTTAAATGCAAACAAAGAGGCAGTCCGAAAAAAGCAAACAAGGCAGAGTCCAAAATCCAAAAAGCAGTAGTCAAAAGGCAGGCAAAAAGGTCATAACACAATGGCAAACACACCAGTAGGAAACCGCTGGGTAAGGCAGTGGAACTGGCAATACTTCGCAAAGAACAGACATAAACAGTGTGCTTATATATGGTGGCTACCAGGAAGTACCATCGAGGAAGTACCCAGTCAATATTTGGGAGAGAGCTCCCTCTGGTGGACGGATGAATGATAATCTACCACATTCGTTACAATAATCATTTGAAAGCTGCTTATTGCATTTCTATGAGCAGAAGCTAAAACAAATCTGTCTTTCTTGTTCATGTTTTATATAAAACGTAGCAGGACTAGGCATTTAATGTGGTCTGCAAGGAAATATGAGCATTTTAGCATATCTAAAGCAAACACAGGTGACCTTCAGCTGAAATAAAGAGCAGATCGGACTTGTCAAGATTGGACTGTGGATGGTGAGTAGACAGTTTTCAACAGACAAATAATAAAAGACACAGCCTGATAATAAAAGCAGGAGGAATGTTTTCCATTGGATTTCCTTAAGCTTATGCAAATGAATACATTTAAATTCCTCATATTGTCCTCACAGAGTCTGCAAGGTGATTATCTTTTGTGCTTGTTTGTTGTTTTTTTATTTAGTACTGCCCAGATAAAGCATTCAACATCTCTCATAAAAAAGATAAATATATTTTTCACAGTTGACACTAAAAACCAAATTATTATGGCTTACACCCATTTTATAATAATCACAACAAGTTAAGGCAGATATATTCAATTTCCACATCTAATTAACGGTGCAAAACTCATTCTCTCTCACTAAAATACTTTTTTTCCTGTAATGTGTTTGTGTTGCAAAATGATAAACACAAGAAGCTACAGATAAACACAACTAAAACTAAATGTTCATCATTTACACAGAAGGACCTACATTTGTTCTAGCTTCTAATGATGCGTATACAAAAATATACAGTGCATCCGTAAAGTATTCATAGCGCTTCACTTTTTCCACATTTTTTTTATGTTACAGCTTATTCCAAAATGGATTAAGTTCATTTCTTTCCTCAAAATTCTACACACAATACCCCACAATGACAATGTGAAAAAAGATTTCTTGAAATTGTTGCAAATTTATTAAAAATAAAAAACCTGAAAAATCACATGTACATAAGTATCCACAGCCTTTGATCAATACTTTGTTGATGCACCTTTGGCAGCAATTACAGCCTCAAGTCTTTTTGAATATGATGCCACAAGCTTGGCACACCTGTCTTTGGGAATATTTGCCCATACCTCTTTGCAGTAACTCTCAAGCTCTATCAGGTTGGATGGGAAGCAATGGTGCACAGCCATTTTCAGATCTCTCCAGAGATGTTCAATAGGATTTAGTCTGGGCTCTGCATGGGCCACTCAAAGACATTCACTGAGCTGTTGTGAAGCCACTTTATTGATATTTTGGCGGTGTGCTTTAGGTCATTATTCTGCTGGAAGATGAACCGTCAGCCCAGACTGAGGTCAAGAGCACTCTGAAGCAGGTTATCATTCAGGATGTGTCTGTACATTGCTGCATTCATCTTTCCCTCTATCCTGACTAGTCTTCCAGTTCCTGCTGCTTAAAAACTGCTGCTGGGTTAATCAGTCATTTAGTCGACAACAAGCTGGCCTGGTCGGTTGAAGTGTATATTGCGCTCTCTGGTGGATTTACACGAGAAGAAGATGCGAGAGAGGAATTTTTTATATCATCAAAAAGCATACACAGCAGCCTCTAGTGGACTTGCAAAAGCAAAAACTGCAAGCAGACGTACCCAATGTTACGTAATTTGTTGTCCCCAGAAATTTAGACCTGGGTACAAGTGATGCGCAGATGGGGGTTATATCCACGGGCGCTGCGGATAATCCGTGGGTCGGTCGGGTAATAAAAAAATACATTATGTTTAATTGCAGGTCGGTTGCAGGTGGATGTAGGGGGACATGGCAGTGGACCAGCGAAAAAGCAAAGAGTGGGCTTTACAGAAATGAGACGCCCAATAATAGGCTAATGGATGAAGTGCAAGAGTAGCCCACTGTTCAAAGTTTCAGTTAGAGGAGTCATCAGAGGACAATCTCTATCGTTCATGGGAGAAACATGATCGCTTATTTCCACGACTGCAGCGCCCTGCGAGGAGAATCTTGTTCATTCCAACAACACGCGGTGCGAGCGAACACTCATTCAATGCAGCTGACCGCGTTTTGGAGGCGAGGCGGAATCGCCCGAATCCAGGCACAGTAGATGCTATTGTGTTTTTGCACAGTGCACAAGTAAACATAACAGCTGCCGTTTAGGCTGAAGTGGCACCCTTTTTGTTTTCTTGTTCCTGTATCTGTAAAAGCTAAAATGTCTTATTTTTACTTTCTGTATCTATTTAAAAATGAAGAAAATGTCGTGTAAAGACATACTTTTGTTTTTATAAATAAATGTTCATTTAAAAACGTTTACGATTAGCGTATTGTGCTATCAGAGATGTGCCGATTAGTTCACTGAATCTGCTAATATCCACAGTGACCTATCATCATGCCTAAAACAAATAATTAAATTATTAAAGTGACAATTGGGTGTGATATATATACATATAACAGATAAAACTATATGTGCGGGCGGGTTGCGGGTCAACGATTAGTATGAAGCTGCGGATTCGGGTATCATTTCAGCTGATCCGCGCATCTCTACTGTGTACGTATCCGCAATGAGCCTGAGCATTTAAAGAGATATAAATGTGTCACTGTGCACTGAAGTGTTTTAAAAAGGTATGCTTATTTACACCACCATTGATACATTTAACCTAAGTACTTTTCATTAAGTCCCTAAAAAGTCATATTAACTTATGTAAAATGGGATGTCACCTTTAATAGTAAGAATTGTTACTCAAACTAAAGTATTACCTTATGAGAGATCCCCTTATAAATGTATGGGCACAACTAATGTACATTCACAATTACAATATCACTGTTTAATCACACCAATGGATCCAGCTTAATAAGCATGTAGATTCTCCCAGTGTAGATGGAAGCAATACATAATACCAATATAATTACTGCACACCCTATTCTCAAAGTAAATATTGCAAAAATACACTACATGATGCAGTGGGAATTTATAAAGCCCATTTCCTCCCAATCATAATATAATCACATAAAGTTCTCTTCATATCATTTTAATACCTCCCAGCCAAGGAAAAGAGACAGCATCGGATTAGCTCAGCCTTAAGCATATCTCTATAAAAACCAATCCTACAGAAAACCTAACAGAATTCATAATTCATGTGTTTATAAATGTGCATCGCCGATTCTAAAAAAAGACTGCATGTTCAATACGCAGGCCAAAGGTTATCCAGAGCAGGGAATGATGGATATGTTCTTTCATCGATAAAAGACACAGCTCTCCAAATAGCATGATGTCTTTCAATTACATTACTGAAGCATCTGGGATGGACGCGCTATAATATCAAGGTCTTTCTCTCCAATATGCAATTTTGTTATTTCTCTTGCCAAGTCATGACCGAAATGGGTTACGCGCCCACTCGTACACTGTGCTTTCTGTTTCATCTGTCACTCTCAAGTGCACATGTGATTCATTGTTACTTTCTCTTCAGGATATACACACAATGTGACTCACGGTTTATAGTTACGATAGGTGGAAGAGCTTACAACAGAGTGCATCATGATGTAACAAAGGCGAGGAGGACTATTGCGATATTTTATGAAGATAATAAATACACATGGGGATCATCTCTGACAACAAGAAGCTTTAGGGCAGAGCAAGAATATTTCATGAAAGGCAATTTGAACAACAAAGCTTTGTGTGTACATAAGAGTACTACAAAGAGTGCTTCGGGAAACGAGATCTAAATGGGCTGCTGCTCACTTTACGAGTCAAGATGTTTCATTTTGTGTGTCAAAGAATTACTTTTTGTGAAGCAGCTGATTAATGTGAAGGAGTTTCATTTGTACTCTTGTTTTGTAATTTGTATGATGTGAAAATACAGACAAAACACAATCTCAAGTCACAGCATTTAAAAGATTCCACAGCAAAGGTGAGTGTTATATTGATATTGTTCATTTGGAGACCAAGTGGGTTCAAGTTTGGATCCTTACTTGAATCTAAAATTTAGAACAGCATTCAAATATGCAATATCATATCCGTAAGATACAATGTGATAAATTATAAATCACAGGTAAATGTGATTGTACAAACTGAACTAGTAATTGGCCAAATTAATTACAGCTGTTATAAGATCAGCTCTTTGAAGAGACTCATGCAAGTCATTTTCACCCAGCAGACAATAATAACTGGCTATAATGATCCAGTTTACATTGTAGTAAATGAGGGACTTGTGGCTATAGATTAGAACACTAGGTCAATAATCAACAACCTAGCAACCTTCAGATAAAAAAAAAAAAACACCCTAGCAACCACCTAGAAACTAATAAGGGCAACACAGAGGCTCAGTGGTTAGAACTGTCACCTCACAGCAAGAAAGTTGCTGGTTCAAGTCCCAGCTGGGCCAGTTGGCATTTCTGTGTGGAGTTTGCATGTTCTCCCAGTGTTGGTGTGGGTTTCCTCAGGGTGCTCCGGTTTCCCCCATAGTCCAAATACTGTTTCCCAGTACTGAGTTGCGGCTGGAAGGGCATTCACTGCATAATACATATGCTGGAATAGTTGGCGGTTCATTCCGCTGTGGCGATCTCTGAAGTAGAAACTAAGCCAAAGGAAAATTAATGAATGAAAAAGTAAACGTGGAATTTTCTGATAAACATGGAACATTTCACTGAAATATGTATATGATTGAATATATATATCCTCAACCAGTCATTCTGTCCCCCTGTTTCTCTCTGATTACACATTACTGCATGCTTTGTTTGCACTTTCAGTAATATTGTTGTGTGCCATTGAGACACTCATTAATTTTTAATTATTGTTGTTCTCAACAGAAGACATTGGCAAGAACAGCAACTATACTAGTTGTTCCCAGGGACAACCTATTAATGAGATGCAAATGAGCTGTTATCTAATTAGTGATAAAATAATTTCACAAAATAAGCATATACAGTTGAAGCCCTCCTGAATTATTAGCCCCCCTGTATAGTTTTCCCATCTTCTGTTTAACGGAAAGACGATTAATACATAATAGTTTTAATAACTAATTTCTAATAACTGATTTTGTTTTTCTCTGCCATGATGACAGTACATAATATCTTACTAGATATTTTTTTAAGATACTAGTATTCAGCTTAAAGTGACATTTAAAGGCTTAACTAGGTTAATTAGGCAAGTCATTGTATAACAATGTTTTGTTCTGTAAACAATCAAAAATAATATTGCTTAAAGGGCACATATAATGAAAATCATATTTTGTAAGCTGTTTGGACAAAACTGTGTGTAGGTATAGTGTGTCCACAGTCATATTGGAGTGATATAAAGGCAATTTATCTCTTTTTTTTATTTCCTGACATTAAAATGGGATCCAAATCCCTCCCATTTTGAGGCCCACCGCAACGTGATGTAGGAGTGCTGTTTCCCCACCCACCGATTTGACTGACAGATGCCTATTAACACGTCTCCATACTAATGCGTATAATCATATCACCAAGACAGGACCAAGACATTAAAAGATCTGTTCAGCTCTCTGTGATCATCAATCATCATCAAATATGATCAAGAATGAGTTTTACAAGATTCAAACCTTTTAAAACAGTGCATGTTAATGAATTACAGTGATTTACTTCAGCTTTACTTTACCACAGCTGCATGTCAGTACAAGAAAAGAAGAGGCTTCAATCCCGGTGTGTGGACGTTAAATCAGGTTCATTTTGTACATTAATATAACAGATATCCAAACAGCAATGGATAATAACGTGTATCCTGTCACATTTGCCATGTAAAAATAGTGCAAAGTTAAACGCGTGCACGCTGTGTGTGTCTGTGTCGGCTGTGTGTTTATGTCTGTGTGTGTGTGTGTGGGTGTGTGTGTACGTGAACTTTGTAATAACATTATGTGTGACTCGTCGTTGCAACTCCACAACAAATACACCTTCCGGCAGGCACTTCAGGCTCCTCCGGACAAAAACCAGCAGACTGAGGAACAGCTTTTTCCCCAGACCTGTCTCCCTTTTGAACTCTGCCCCTCACTGACTCTTTTGCCCCCCCACTCCGCAACAACCCCCCAACGCTCCTCTAACTTATTCTCCTCACAATCACTGCACTGTTTAACATTTGCATATTTAAAATTTGCACATATTCATTGCACTACATTGCACTGATTCATTTATTTGAACTGTACATACCCACAGCACATGGACATTTCTAATTATGTTTATCTATCTGCACACTTCCTGTACATATTCATTTATTGTAAATCTCTGTTCATAGCTAATACAACCTGTATATAATGTTCATAGCACATCCATCTGTAAATATTGCCATAGTTTTCCTATAACTGCACTTTATAACTTATACCTGTATCCTGCACTTGCTGCTATTGCACTGCTGGTTAGACCTCAACTGCATTTCGTTGCCTTGTACTTATACATGTGTAATGACAATAAAGTTGAATCTAATCTAATCTAATCAAATAATAATTGGCAATGTTCTTACTGTAGTATTTCTCACAAACGTTACACGAGATCTGCTTCCTTCGTGTCTGTCACTGTGCTGTTTATGTGACGCAGCCAAAGTGGAGATTGAGGCACATGGGAACGGTGGGCAGGGAGAACCAGTGTAGGAATGGGTTTTAAACCACAGGGGTTCAAACTGTAGTTCTGCCGAATGACTATAAATTGATCAGTATTTGTGGTAAAAAACTGTACATTCTAGTCAAACCATTCTTCTGCAATCTTATACCAAAAATGGACATAAGGGCAGTATTAATAGCTATAAATGTGGGAGAGCGTTAATATTATGTGATTGTATTGTATTGCGATATGGAACAGTTAAGTGTTGATGTTAAATCAAAAGTAATTCACAAATACTTGAAAATGAGATGATTTAATGACAATAATTCTCTATGGTTACAACTGAATTAATTACAAAATAACTGTATAAAATTATAAAATATGGAATGATAAAACATATGATATAAACTGTACCCAGCTTAAATGTAAAATTAAAGTTACCAGAGGTAGAAGGAGAGACACAGGGGGAGGGAGAGAGAGACAAAGAGAGCAGGCCCGGAAGTTAGCCTAATTGCAGTAGAGTCAGAGAAGATGGACTCCAGAGGAGGAGAGGAGCAGAGCAGGAAAGCAAATAAGGAAAAGACAGGCCAGGAAAAGCCAGGCCAGGAAAAGAGAGGCCAGGAAAAGAGAGGCCAGGAAAAGCCAGGCCAGGAAAAGAAAGGCCAGGAAAAGCCAGGCCAGGAAAAGAGCGGCTAGGAAAAGACAGGCCAGGAAAAGAGAGGTCAGGAAAAGCCAGGCCAGGAAAAGAGCGGCCAGGAAAAAGAGGCAGAGCAGTGTTTTACCACCTATTTTGTATCTATCTTGACCATGTGACTAAAGCCCAAATGCTAAGATATTCAAACTGACGAATCAACATGTGAGCACATCGTAAAACCCCCAAAGTCCACAGATCAGGCCCTGATCTTATCAGTATCTGCCTTAGGAGTCAGTATGGACCTTCTTGAGTCAAAAAGACATGTTTTGTCATATAAACAAAAGCATATGATAATTTAGTCTCTTACACCAGCATTGAAGGCAAAGGCAACAAAAACAGCAACATGGTGTTCGGAGCAGAAAATCCAATATTCGGAAAGGTATAATAAATAATCTGATGTGTATTTTGAGTTGAAACTTTACAGACACATTCTGGAGACACTAAAAACTTATCTTAAATCTTGAAAAAGGGTTAAAATAGGTGGCTAATAATAGTTAATAATAATTTTGACCTTAAAATGGTTTAAAAAAAATGTAAAACTGCTTTTAATCTAGCTGAAATAAAACAAATAAGACTTTCTCCAGAAGAAAAAATAATATAGGAAATACTGTGAAAAATTCCTTGCTCTGTTAAACATGATTTGGGAAATATTTGAAAAAGAAAAATCAATTCACAGGAGGGTAAATAATTCTGACATTAACTGTGCTAGTACATTTAACTAAATTACAGTAATTAGGCAATTGATTCCCTCTTTTCTTTTTGAGCGGGTTGTTCAAGTCTTCTAAGCAGCGACCGAACAAGACGATTGAGCAGAGCTTGTGGAAAATAACCAGAGATTAGATCTACAGTGTCTGAAATCTGTTTTACAGTGAGCTGGAGGAGAAACAGCGGTTCCTCACAGCCAGAAACAGCTCATTATAGATCCCCACAGTACGTTTGGATGCAGAGATTAGAGGATGTGGCAGCACCATTACACCATTGTTCTTTCAATGTTTCTTTACAACGTTTAGCTGCTTCACATTTCAGTCTCTAAATAAAGAAAGCGCTCCTGGCTATGATTTCTGATGTAGCGGGAGTGGAAGCAGGTGTGTGTGTTTGTGTTGGTCTGATTAAATGATTAGATGGATTTTGTCCAGTGTACTTGTAACAAATGCCAGTGATTTTGACAATTACATTATTGCAAATGGCATGAAAACACACAGCTAGGTTTTACTCTCACCGAATTACACTGCCAATCTGCCATTTGCAACATTTATCAGCGACTGACAGAAAACAGCTCAGTTGTAAAAAAAACTGACTGAAACGGCACCATAATCTAACTTTTTAAGCAGTTAAATTTTGTTTTATTGTTGGAACATTTAGGATAAATATTACTTATGTTCATACTTCACTATATCTGCAATGTTACTTTTTTGTGATTCACAGTTATTATTATTATTATTATTTGTTTGTTTATTTATGAGTATTATTGCATTATAGGGCCTTTCAAAGTGACTTTCATTGACATTTTAGTAGTTTGAAACAATATATTGAATAAGTCATGATATCTAAAACATAACCGATAAAGTACAGCTTATTACCAGGTTTTATACCATCATTTACAACTCCAACCCAGGTATTTTATCACTTCAAAGAATTAAAAATGTCAATAAAAGTATTTTTTCAAACTCTATAACATCAAGGGCCCTGTCATACACCCGGCGCAATAAGGCACAAGACATGTTCTGCACGATTTGTTGCTATTTTCACACCAGCACAACCTTAATTTTCACATTTTGCACCATGCTGTTTAAATAGCAAATTTATTTGCACTACTTTGTGGACTCATTGTCAGGGTTCTGCCACTCTGGTCTTGTAAATTCTTATTCTGGTGGCAGAGTCTGGACACTAGCTCTGTCTTGTCCTGTCCTGTAGTGCTCGGCTCGAGTTTTCTTGGGTCGAGCACTTGTTTTGTCATTGTCTGGGTGTGCGTCGCCATAGGTGCGCGCGGACTGTGCGCGCTCCCGCTTGATGCAGGCGTCCTTGGGACGCGCGCTCTTGTCCTCATGTTTGTGTTTTGTTTCGTCAGCGCTGTTTCATTCTCAGCGTCTCCGTCTAGTTGGTTTCGGTTTTCATTTGAAACATGCACGTTGCATTTATGTGAGCGCACGGTAAGGTGTTTTCACTTATCGTGTGCTTGTGTCTTGCGTCTGTTGTCAAAGCACGTGGCTCTGTGTTTACATTGTGGTCGCGTGCTTTTGTTGTGTGCTTCAGTGTTTGTCTAGTCATAAGAACATGCGGTTAATGAGTTCTCTCATTGGCTGCGTGTTCTAGTCTTGTTTTATGTGAGCACCTGGCTTGTGTTGTCTCTTTGTGTCATGTGCTCTCCCGTCTATCGTCTAGTCCCACCCTCCTTGTTAACCCATTATTAGTTTATTAGATTCACATGTTTAACACCTGTCTGTTCACCTGTGTGTTAATTTACCACTGCTTATATTCTCCTCATGTCTGCTGTCCTGTGCCAGTTCGTTGTCGATATTTCCCTGTCCGGTTGTGTCCAGGCCTGCTTTGTCCAGCCAACCCAGTCAAGTTTGTTTTTGCCTTTTTATTCATGTTTTCCCCCTCGGGGTAGTTTATTTTGCTGTTTATTTTTATTTTTACTTCTAATAAAAACCCATTAGTCCTGCACCTGAGTCCTCGCCCCTTTTTCCCCTTACCGACCGTGACACTCATGGGTGTGCTGGTCTATGAAAGAGGTGTGTTAAGGCACATTGTTGGCATGTTGCTATTTTGAGAAACTGAAATAAACCGCACCATTGACCAGGTAAAAGCTGGTATAAAGTTCAGCGCAGAGTGCATTGATTATGTGCCTATACAGGTTCAAACGCTTAATACAGGATGTACAGCTATACACAAATATCTTTACCAATGAAAAAATAAAGGCTTAAAACGTTACCAAATTATTATTTTCTACATAAATAGAAAAACCGCTGCCTCCACGCCTTCTTCACCTCGAGGGGCTTTTTCAGTTTATTGACAATTTACATTTGTATAGTGTTATTATTACTAGCAGTATTATTTATTATTTACTATATGCATATTTATATTTGTTTTAATAAAAACAAGTTTAGATTTGTCCACCTGTCAAGTTTTGGAGACGTATGCATTACCATATGGGGCAGAAAAATAGGACGTGTGTTTGGATATAACTCAGTTGTATAACTTCATTATTATTGTTCATTTATTCATTTGCTGTAAATTAGAACTGAATTTAGAAATAGTTTTGAAACAAATCTTTGAGCTTAACAAATTAAATAAATATGTAGGCTAATTAATGTGTTCAGTGGAGTGCGTACAACACTGTTTCCTTACTCCACAAACGTAAAGGAGTAAACAAAAGAGTAAAAGTAAAGTAAAGAGAAAGTAAAGAGGCTGAATGGAGGAGGCTCGTTCTTTATCCTTGTGCTGCAGATAGTGTGTTTAACTGTTTTCTCATTAGTGAAGCGTTCAGTTTTTCCACTTACAAAGGCCACCACGTAAATAGCAAATGCACCATGGTATGACGCAACTGACACTTAAAGGGAATGGGAGATGAGACTCTGATTGATTTAATGCACGTTATGCTCAAAATACACCCATAACTTATTAAAAGAATAAGCAGAATCCTGTTAGACCATGTGTCAGGGCGCACACCGTATTCTTCCATCTTTAAAATAGCAAAAGTGGATTCGAACACACCATTTTGTGCCATGTGCTTTAGATTTGCGCCTATATCATTAAAATAGAGCCCAAGAAGTTGTTCAAATGCATAAATAGAAGGAAAAAAATGCATGAATCATAAAATATGGAAAACTCTAGTGGATAATTACTCAATATTATTGTTTTTGTGTTTAGTAGACATCTAAAAGACATCCAAACATAGAAGGCTATCAATGCTAAATTTGACCTGTTAGTAAGAAATCTAACAGATGTCAAAAATAGCCCAACAATATCAAACAGACCAAAATGAATGTCTATACATGATGTGTAATCTGTCTATTTGATTAACTATTGTTAGATGTCCATCTAACAGCATTTAGCCTTGTTTGAGTCAAGATGTCTACATTTAGACATCTATTAGATGACTATTGAACACAAAAATTGCATAATCTGTATTATGAACATGAACTCAAATCATTCATTCATCAGGGGTCGCCACAGTGGAATGAACCGCCAACTTATCAAGCATATGTTTTACAACATCCAAACACACTCATTCAATACAGCCAGTTTAGTTCATCCAAATCACCAACAGCGCATGTCTTTGGACTGTGGGGGAACCGGAGCACTGGAAGAAACCCACGCTAACACAGGGAGAACATGCAAGCTCCGCAAAGAAATGCCAAGCGACCCAGCCGGGACTCAAACCAGCGACCTTCTTGCTGTGAGGCGACAGTGCTAACCACTGAGCCACCATATGTCACCCTAACTCAAATCATGCAGAGAAAATAGCTTAACATACATGTCATCAGATACAGTTTAAAAAGAGCTCCTTTAAGAGCTCAAGCTGTGAGGTTTCTTTAACAATAAGCCTATATACAGCTGGCTGTATAAAAGGTATTGATTTTAAAGGGGTTTTAACATTGCACATACTGAGGCTTTTGCTACACATCTTTATAGAGCGTACGTTCGCTGAGAGTGATAAAAAGCTTTAAAGGAAAAGTTGTGTAGAAAGTCCTTATATAAAGTTATTTATAATGAATAACCTTGGAGACAGTCAATAATGGAGAGTTTAAGAACAAATGCTTGTACTTGCCAGTACAATTTACAACCCAGGCTCATTCTGATTACGTACCCCTTCATACATTTCTGGAGAGAGCAAAATACATCCCAGGAGCTACATTTTTTTGCAGTTTACGTTTTCACGAACCCACCAGAGGCCGCTGTGTATGGCTTTTCAGATCTCAAATTTCTCTCGCGAGTGCCATTCCCCCCTGTTGTTCTCATGGTAATAAACCCACCCAATAGTGTTTTGAAAATCACAGATTGACCTGCCCACTCACTTCCCTAAACCCAACTGCAGTGTTTTAAAAAGCAATTCAGATTTGTTGTATGGTGGGCATATACCTTATTTTCACATCCCAATATTGACAGGTATTTTATTGTAATATAGCTAATTTTACTGTGTGGATATGTTCGATGTGGAAACATTAATCTTGGGCCATGTGTGCCTCGATAACCAATCACAGCACAGTCCTGACGTCTTTGATTTTCTGTTTGAGAGTCACAGTTTTACATGCAAAGTCTAGGAATAAATCAATCTAAAATTAATGTTTATTGTCAAACATGTTGAAGGTTACCCGACAGGTTATTGATTCATAAAATTATAGGCTGTTTCCCCTATAATTTTTTTCTCTCTTTCATTGATATCCTTTTAAAAAAAAAAAAAAAAGCCTCTGATCTTTTTTTTCTTATGCTAACCTTGGAGGATTTGTTAGAGTGGCCTACAGGCTTTAAATAAAAGCCCAGGCTGAGGATCTATATACAGTTTAATAGAAGATCAGCAAATAATCCAATAAGTAAACCCACAAAGAGTAAAACGAAAAAGCAGGCAAGGTCAAATTCCACACAGAATCTAAAAAGGCAATAGACACAAAACAGCAAGCTCAAATTAAAATTCATCAAAGCAGGCAGATCACACCAGCCCAGCTAACAGATTTATTTGATAAGAATCTTGTGGGAATCATGACTTTCAATGTTTCTAAATTTGGTAAGACTTTACATTAACAGTACTGTTATATAAAGGTGATGTAATATAATTAGCATATGTAAATATATTAACAAATTACGAACTCCTGTGTTTAAATGTAATGGTTATGTCACATGGTGGAGTCACAAAACACAAAAATCCAAGTGCAGCAATTTATTTTGACAAAAACAAACGGGTTCCTAATCTTGCACAGTAACTACAAACAAGATACAAAAATCTAGAACTGAGACCAGACAAAAGAACTAACAAAAAAATCCCAAAATAGGCGACTACAAAAACAGGGTAGGAATGTTAACAAAAAACAAACAAAAATCCAAGAATAAGCAAGTACAAAACTAGATAACCAAACAAACATACCAGGCATGAGGGGCTAACAAAATCCTTTAGGCAACTAAAACACAAGACAAAAGGGTTTATGAAGACAGGGCTAAATTAACAAACAAGAAACAGCTGAAACAGAATACAATCAGAAGTGCAAAGGATTGTAGGAAATGAAGTTAAACTACAAAACAAGCTAGTGCCCTCAAGTGTCCAAAAGAGGGCACTGCAACATGTGACAGGTTATGCATGTCCGTCTAGTGAACGTTTATATTGAAAAACAATGTAAAAGTGTTCTGTCTACATCAAAATAAACAGTTTAAACACAGAGTAGTTAATAATGAGTTAAAGATAATGTGCCCCTACAAGTAAAGTCATGACATAAAGATCCATTAACAGTTTATGAGCTCAAGTTAGTTACATTTAGCTAAAGCAAATGTGTTAATTAACAAACACATTAATTAACAAAGATGTGTTAACAAATAATTAGGGTAGTCATTATTCACACCTGAACTCATGTGACGCTTGTTGTAGTTAAAGTTAGTTGATGATTAGCGCATGCATTTAGCGCGAAGTAACGTTTAATTTACATAGTACGTCATTACAGGGTATATGCTGAGCTAGTGTGTTTCCCATACTGATAAACTTCCGGTGACCTTTTATTTTTAGTTTTTTTCCATTTTATACGGTTCCTCTTACAGCATCGATGTTGTAATGTAATTCAAATACAATTAGTTAAACAGACTTTGACACTCATTTAGTTGGTCAAGCGTAAAGCGAGACAAAAAGCCGTTTGCTCGCATGCGCCCGTCAGTATCGGCAGGCTAGCGCGGAAGCTCCATTGAATATACTGGGGTAAAATAAATGCTCATATTATAAAGACATGGCGGGGGAAAATGTTATTTAATGCAGTGCTTCTTGTACAATCTGAGATCCACTTTATATCAGATATCACTCAGCCAGTGGAGATCGCTGATTTTGCATTGTGCAATTCACCGGAAACGATTAACCCAGATTACTGGCAAATTAAAAGTCCTATTAGCATGCTTCAGCATTTACCGCATTCATATACCATTGTTGTGAAGAGTTACCCTAAATTGTTTGAATGCACAAGTTTCTTGTGATTATAAAGTTTTTTATCTCATAATCATGTTAGTACAATATTATCCTAATGTCTTATGTTTTTGGTGATTTAAATTAAGTATACACACAGTTAAAATTATTCAAAGAGGCATGAAAATGACAAAAAATGTTGTCTTTTGCATGTCGGACCAGTAGTTGGCACTGTCACTTTGTATTTTAACTCTTCTATTGTACTATTGTTGTATTTCTTGCAACATAGGCTCATTCTGAGTACGTAGCCATACATACGTTTATTGAGATCGTGAATTATGTAGCCAGAAGTACATATGGCTGCATTTCTTTATTAAAGCGAACGCTATGGGATGGTATGACGCTGTTCTTTTTCGCGCTTATTAGATGACTGCTTACCTCTATATGGACGGCTTTCCTGCAGTTACCAATTTGTCCAGTTAGCTTGCCATGTACATCGGTGGACTTGGATGCAGAGAGGAGTAAACCATGATGACGGGGGTTCGAGTCTGGTGAAGAACGGTTCCAGAAAGAAAATTACAAACAAGTAAATAACAGGGTGAGAATGTGGTCAAATCTGAAAACATGGTAACAATCTGGCGAGGGCTTTTCTTTTTTTGGATTACTTTTTAAAACTGTGGATTGGGTTTAGGAAAGTGGGTGGGCGGGTCAATCGGTGCTTTTGAAAACACTATTGGTTTGGTTTAGGGAAGGAGGAGGGTGGGCCAGTGGATTGGTCAGTAAGTCAGTCAACAGGGGCCTCTGGTGGATTTACGTGTGAACAGCAGGCGCGAATGGCACTAGTGAGTAAAATCTGAGATCTCAGAAAGCGTTTACAGCGACCTCTGGTGGATTCGCGAAAACAAAAACTGCAAAAAAATGGAAAAGGGTCTGAGTGCAGAGTTGCAATTGCCCTCTCAGGCACCCACACTTCCTCTACAGGTGATGTCATTTACAATCGACACCTGCACTCTCCTGTCACGTTACTAGCAATCAACACAAATAAACCGAAAGTAAGTTTCCAGTTTGTTTGCATTGCAAGTGATGACGTTGGCAAATAATTCTAAGTACTTAAGTTGTACACCATGACCCCCCCCCCCCATAAAGCTTATTATTTATTTATATGAACGATCAGGTCTAAATAGACACACAAACTATTCTTCGACAGTTATTATGAATAAAAAAACACCTGGCTAATGCAAATTTGAATTTTAGTTTTTATTTTAAACATTTCAAGGAGTATAACAATTAACAGATACACATTATGGACTTACAGCAATGATTCTTAAATGAATTGGGAAACTAGTCTTTATTCAGCAGATTCCAGGAGGATTGAAGACAAGAATGCAGATGTTGATGCAAGTGATGTAGAAGGAGAGTGGAGAGCTCGTTTGCATGAAAGGCCTTAACCACAAAAAAACTCAGTTTAAGGTTAAGAGTACCCTTAGTAAAAGTTGGGTTGAAAGGAGAAAATAAAAGAAAAAAGATAAACTTAAGGCTGCTATTAAGTATTTCCCTTTAGTCCTTTTCCTCTTAAAACATTTAAGGGTAAATGTCCTAATCAGCTACCTTGAACAAATGACACTCAAAATGCAAGCATTCTCACCCCAAAAAATTTTTTTCAAATAAAAGACTCAAAGGACCGTAAGATATAGACTAATTTAATAAGATAAAGAATAAAATAATTTAATAAAACCATTTAATAAATAAACAAATATATACATGTTGGGCGATGCGGTGGCGCAGTGGGTAGTGCTGTCGCCTCACAGCAAGAAGATCGCTGGTTCGAGCCTCGGCTGGGTTAGTTGGCATTTCTGTGTGGAGTTGTGCATGTTCTCCGCGCGTTCGCGTGGGTTTCCTCTGGGCGCTCCGGTTTCCCCCACAAGTCCAAAAACATGCAGTACAGGTGAATTGGGTAAGCTAAAATTATCCAAATGTGTGTGAATGAGTGTGTATGAGTGTTTCCCAGTGATGGGTTGCGGCTGAAAGGGCATCCGCTGCGTAAAACATGCGCTGAATAAGTTGGTGGTTCGATCCGCTGTGGCGACCCCAGATTAATAAAGGGACTAAGCCAAAAAGAAAATGAATAAATGAATATATACGTGTTGATTAGTTAGCACCTCTGCGCAGGAGTGCATCCATATGAAATCAAGTTTTAGTGCAACTTCAAAAGTCTTTACATGATCCCAGCCCAGTTTTATAGGTCCTCCAAACATAATGTCAAGATCGACGTGATAAGGGAACGCCTCGACTCACTTAACAGAAAGAAAACGGCACAGATGATGTGTACTGCAGAGCTGCTGTAAGGCAAGCATTTGTGGTTCCTTACGATTTGTTTACATAACTACAGCTACTGCGGCGCCCGTCGCCGTATGTTGCCAGAAACTACAGTGAAACACTTAGAAAAAAAGCACTTACTGTAGGTAAGGGTGACAGATAAGAAGTTTTTTTTTGCAACGATTTTAATGAAATCCCTTACCTCAGGGATTTCCAGCCCTCCGGGACACCCTGAAGTTAAATTACTGAAGGACTTTCATGCAAGCGGGCACAGGTGTAGATTATAAATGACGTCAGTTGCAGAGGAAGCGCGGTTGCCTGAGAGTGCAAGTCCGAAAGTGCAAGCCTGAAAGTGCAAGTGCAAATCTGCAGCCAGACTCTATTGAAAAAACGTACCTCCTGGGACATATTTTGCGATCTCCAGAAATGTATACAAGGGTATGTTTTCAGAATGAGCCTGGGTTGGGCATATGGGTTAGTTTTATGCACATTTATACGTTTATGTCACCATCCAACACTATAACACAGCATGAAAGGGCCAGGATGAAACTTAAAAGCATTGCATGACAGCAGAAAAACTCATATACACTTCAAAGATGGCTTGAGGATCTGTCAATTATGAGGTAATTTTTATTTATAGGTGAACTGTTCCTTCAACACAGTCATATCTGTGTGTGTGTTCACCGTCAGCTCTTATTATGCATCTCGTGATCAGTGCAGCGGTACACAGGGGATGTGGATACACAAATTACACATCAGCACACAGGCCAATGTGTGTTACAAAAATGTTTGCTCTCAATTATCATAGCAATAACATGCACTATCAGCCTGGAAAATAATGCTCTCTTCTTCATTTGCTGCCCTATCTCTCTCATTCAGTCCCTCGGCCGGGGCGTAATTACTCATTCTTGTCTACAGAGCCAATGAGGTATTGCCATATTCTATAATTGTCTCAAAGGAAAATTTTGCAAATCATTGTGCAGCATCCACAGTAGCTCCACCAGTGGCATAATATGATAACACTATTTAATTTACCCGCTGGGGTGAAGACAAGCAGAATAAATCAAAGCGGGGAGTGTCATAATCTGTTATCTTCGTGACGATCGTCAAGTCTGGCTGAAAACATTCTTGATCATCCTAAATCTATTCTGTCTATTTGCTTTGCCGCCACTACGCCTGATGAAACTATCAAACAGTGAATATCTGATAATAGTAATGGCTGCAGGTTTTGCGGCTTCCTATCTGATTTTCCCATTCTGTGCTTGATGAGATTTTCTGAGGATTTCCTTTTCAACACATGGAGAATAATCAAAGGGGCTTTGAAAATGAAAGCGTGAAAAGTTTTTGCTGCGACAATCTTTGTTTTGAAAAGTTTACATGATGCATGACTAAATATTTCCACTGGTTCTTGTGGAAAGGAGTGTGCAGAATGGTTTTACATGCAGGGAAAGCACTTTCATTGTATTGAGACAACTGAGAATTGTAATTGTACAGTAAACACTGGAAAACATTGGCATGAAGGTGAGTAAATAAGTTCGGTTTCACTTTATATTAGGTGGCCTTAACTAATATGTACCTACACTGAAATTAATTATTTGTTACAATGTACTTACTGTGTTAATACATGTTTGTACATCGTATTTATGATTGATTAAATACCTGCATGTAATAACATCTGTAATTAATTTCTGTAATTACACTGTTGACCAGCTTCTGTGCCTGACAATCAGGTTGTCGTGGTCCTAACCTTCGACCACCACCCATTTCCCAATGCAACGGTACCTTACCTTACTGGTCCCATGTCGCACCTTCAGGCTGAGCCCAGCCGAGTTCCGTGGGATAAAACCCGGCCACCATTCGCTCGCATATGAGCCCCAACCCCAGGCCTGGCGCCACAGTGGGGCCTCGGCTGCGCCATACCAGCAGACATCACCGTCCTTACTGTTTTTGCGCTCATAATGGGTTTTTGAACCGACATTGACCTGTCACCTAAGACCTTTTTGCCTTGGGAGACCCTACCAGAGGCACTAGCCCCCAACAACATAGGTCTTAGGACCACTCAGGCACTCAAACTCCTCCACAACGATAAGCAGCGGTTCATGGATGGTTCATCAAAGTCAGTCTACGTTCCTACTCTCACCTATGGTCATGAGCTTTGGGTCATGAACGAAAGGACAAGATTTTGGATGCAAGCAACCAAAATGAGTTTCCTTCACGGGGTGACAGGGCGTACCCTTATAGATAGGGTGAGGAGATCTGTCACCCGAGAGGAACTCGGAGTAGAGCCGTTGCTCCTCCACATAGAGAGAAATCAGCTGAGGTGGCTCGGGCATCAGTTTTGGATGCCTCCTGGAAACCTACCTAGTAGTCGGAAGGAGACCTTGGGGAAGATCGAGGACACGCTGGAAAGACTATGTCTCTCGGCTGGCCTGGGGAGCTGGAGGAAGTGTCTGGAGAGAGGAAAGTCTGGGGTTCTCTCCTGAGACTGCTGCCCCCACGACCCGGTTGCTGAAAAGCGGATGAAAATGAATGAATGAATACATTGTTGACCATCCTCTACACCTTAACCCACACTTAAACCAACCCATACAACTAGACCTGTCCTTAACCCTACCCGTATCCCTCCTCAAGACCACCAGACGTGTTGTACAATACATTATGAACACAGTAATTCATTGTATTTACTTTTTGATGCAAGTACATAGTAGTCAAGTGCACTTAATTAAAAGTGGGACCATAATTTTTTACTTATTTGGTAACTATCCCTTTACCCTAGTAAAGCCTGATGTGTGAAATAAAAGAAAACACAATTTTGTAAAACTGAACAGTGTATTGATCATTTAGACAAAATCTTAAAAGAAATAAATAAATGTAATATAATATAGACGTATGTAATAATATGTACATTGACAAAAAGTGGCCAAAAAAGTATGATTACATTCTGATAGCTTGCAATGTAAATCAATTAGATTTCTGTAACAATATACTGACAAAAATGAAAACATGCAACTTTGGAAAAGAATTTTGAGACCATTTAGAGACCACTGAGGCTTGGTCCCTTATTTATCAGGGGTCGCCACAGTGTAATGAACCATTAACTATTCTGACATTTGTTTTATGCAGCGGATGCCCTTCCAGCCACAACTCAGTACTGGGAAACAATTTAGTTCATTCAATTCACTCATAGGACGTCTTTGGACTGTGGGGGAAACCGGAGCACCTGGAGGAAACCCACATGAGCACGGGGAGAACATGCAAACTCCACACAGATATGCCAACTGGGCCAGCGGAGACTCGAACCAGCGACCTTCTTGATTTGAGGCGACAGCGCTACCTACTGAGCCACTGTGCCGCCCTGTAAAAATATCAATCAGACCTTTTTTTTTTAGCTTGTTGATACTTCCGAGGCCTTCGGAATTTGTCAATCCTATCAAACTTTTTTATGAATAACTTCATTGTAAAGGGCCCTCAGACTTTGCTCCATGTGAATTACCTATTTTTGACTTCTGAAAATTGCTTCTTGAATGATCTATAGTTGGCCCTGACACAGCGCCAGCATCACCCGCTGTCTGCATATGCCAGTGGACAGCTACTTTTTGTTTGGGGAAAGGTTAAGACATTGGAAATCTGCCTAGCCGCCCTTCATCAGTCAGCACACAGGATGTTTCGGCAGTGTTTTCACAGTTGGTTTATAGAATAAGAGTGAAAAGCAAAGGTGAGGGGTTCAAATCAATGCTTCCGAGCTGACAAACAAGAGTGAGAGCGCATGTGATGAAAGTCAATAGCCTTGGCTGTTTCTGCAGATGATGTAGACAAGCTGTGGTTACACAACACTTAAGTCTTCTCTTTTTTTTTTCTTCCAGTGAAAAGCATATTTATTTGTATTTTTTATGTATCACAAGTACAGGAGGTTGAGATTCACGGCATATTCATGATTTAAAATGTTAAGATTTATTGTAGCTGAATGTAAGGAAGCCTGTTTCCACCATTAAAAGCAGTTATACAAACTCGCAATTCTGAGGATAAAAGTTATATCATATATCACACAATTTGACTTGCTTAATTCTGAGAAAAAAATTCTGAATTCTGATATTAAAATTTACATTTGTGAGATATAATGTAATAATTCTGTAATACAGTCTATATTTTGAGAAATAAAATCAAAATTCTGAGATTAAAAGTTCTAAAGTAAGAGTTGTGAGATATAGACTCACAATTCTAAGAAATAAAGTCAGAATTAAGTGATATAAACTCACAATTCTGAGAAATAAAGTCTGATATAAGTGATATAAACTCAAAATTCTGAGAAATAAAGTCAGAATTAAATGATATAAACTCACAATTCTGAGAAATAAAGGCAAAATTAAGTGATACAAACTCACAATTGTGACAAAATAAAGTCAGAATTAAGTATTTAGACTCACAATTCTAAGAAATAAAGTCAGATATAAGTGATATAAACTCACAATTCTAAGAAATAAAGCCAGAATTACGTAATATAAACTCACAATTCTGAGAAATAAAGTCCGAATTAGGTGATATAAACTCACAATTCTGAGAAATAAAGTCAGAATTAAGTATTTAGACTCACAATTCTAAGAAATAAAGTCAGATATAAGTGATATAAACTCACAATTCTAAGAAATAAAGCCAGAATTACGTAATATAAACTCACAATTCTGAGAAATAAAGTCCGAATTAGGTGATATAAACTCACAATTCTGAGAAATAAAGTCAGAATTAAGTATTTAGACTCACAATTCTAAGAAATAAAGTCAGATATAAGTGATATAAACTCACAATTCTAAGAAATAAAGTCCGAATTAAGTGATATAAACTCACAATTCTGAGAAATAAAGTCTGAATTAAGTTATATAGACTCACAATTCTGAGAAATAAAGTCCGAATTAAGTGATACAAACTCACAATTCTAAGAAATAAAGTCAGAATTAAGTTATATAAACTTACAATTCTAAGATATAAAATCAGAATTGGGTGATATAAACACAATTCTGAGAAATGAAGTCAGAATAAAGTGATATAAACTCAGAATTCTGAGAAATAAAGTTAGAATTAAGTTATATAGACTCACAATTCTGAGAAGTACAGTCAGAATTAAGTGATATAAACTCAGATTTCTGAGAAATAAAGTCAGAATTAAGCTATATAGACTCACCATTCTGACAAAATAAAGTCAGAATTAAGTTATATAGACTCAAAATTCTGACAAAATAAATTCAGAATTAAGTTATAAAGACACAATTCAGAAGAAAAAAAATTGTATTCTGAGATAAAATGTCACAACTGCAAGTTATAAAGTAAGAATTGTGAGATTTAAACTTATAGTTCTGAGAAATAAAGTCTAAATTCTAAAAAAAAAACCAATTGTGAGTTATAAAGTTTGCGAGTTATGAAGTAAGAATTGTAAGTTTATATCTTGCAATTCTTACTTCATAACTCGCAAACTTTATAACTTTCATAACTCAACTTTCTTATAAAGTAAGAATTGCAAGATATTAACATACAGTTCTGAGAAATAAAGTCAGAACTGAGATACAGTATAACCCTAAAACGTCTCAATTGCGAGTTATAAAGTTATTTTTTGTGAGTTATAAAGTAAGAATTGCGAGATGTAAAAACTCACAAAATGCCAAAACATATTAAATAAACTGTTATCTTATTATTTCTTTATGTATAAATATTTATGCTCATATATATGAGCAATATTACATAAGTACCAGTGCGATATGGCTGTACATCGGCACTGGTGGATAGCTACTGCTAGGAGTGTGATATTGCATCACATTTATAGAACAGTTCGATGGTATAATCGTGTGTTTTAAAATGAAAATCAAACATGGAGAGTCTCAAAAATCCTTTTGTATGAGGAACTACTTTCTTCTACCATTCATTTACTTCTGTAGCTGACATCAGAACAGCAGAAGCCGTTGCTACTTCACAAACATCACTTTAGAGCTAGAGTTTGAATGATTCTCTAGCGTAATATCTAAAGTGGTGACAAAACAGGTGATTTTTCACATTTTAAGATTATAAGGCTGAACAGCATGAAATGCCATCAGTCTACAGAGATTTCCCAGTATTTCTCTGTTCTGTGCAAATGGGATTTCACAATAATTAACCCTGAAAAAGCCAAATCAATGCAATCACTACCAGAAACACTAGCAAAAACACTACCAAACTATGGTATAAATATAGCATTACAACATACAAGAGTGAGAGATCAACTTAGAATGTCACTTACCTGCTTTATAATGACTTGATCAGCTGTAATTTGTTTTTCACCCCTAAGGACTTTTTATGCGGTATCTGTCACCATCCTGTGGCAGAACGTCAACCGTCTTTGCTCAGCTCAATATGACAGGTTGACAGATGCCGATGTTCTGTATCTCCAAAATTATGAATATTTAAAATAGGACTATCCTTATAAATAAACTGCAAAGTTGCAATCTAAACAACTACATTCTCCACTAAAAAAGCCTCAGTAGTATATTATGTTGTCACCAAGCGGCAACCTCCCGCTCTCCCTCGGGAAGCCAATACGGAACTAACTGAAACTGCAATTCATCAAAATTCCGCTAGTCCTGGCTCCATAATAGAGCAAATTGCAATTGAGCCCACTGTTAGAATGGCCAAATTTACAACAGAAATAAAGGTGTTTACAGCCTGGTACAAAGAACGATTTTGGTTCATATAGCTATTATTACCCTCCATGACAACTGTGAGGGGGTGAATCCGGCAGATTAGCCACTGATCTCGGCATATACATCATATTTTTGTTTTGTTTTATGTGGCTTTACAAAGTCAGCTGCCTTTTGGACTTATTTCTTACAATTATCAGATGATATGGGATGCTGTGTGCATTTAATTGTGCTCACAAACCATTCACGTGGCCTCCGTTTCCCATGTGAGTAAAGTTATATACTTATACACCATCTCTATAAATGTATTTGTTTTATTTAAGATCATTTATCATTAATATTTTTCTTTAGACCCGTAAAGCACTCCAGAATGTGACAGATTGATTAGCTGTAGGCTCTAGAACAGTCATCTGAAGCGTTATCATAAAGTGTTAAGCTGGAGTTCATCAATAGTCCTGCATTTACTAACACACACTATAATTGAAGTGTTTGGAAGTAATTCATGTTTTCCTCCTGTTGAAAAATGTCATAAGATTACTACAGTGTGTTTGGACACATGTGGTCAGAACACAAAGGAGTCGCAGGTAATAAAGTATCAAGCGTTTTTCCCAAAGTAAAGTCTGTCTGCCAGGTCTAAGCAAAGTGCCAGCAGGTGTCTGTAGCTCCGCTCACTCTCCGCCTCTTTGCCCTTGTTTGGTATCCCGCCGTGGGTGCGATGACGCGCGAACAAAATGGCAACGGTTGGCCGTGCCTACTTGTAGCTTCTTTTGCAGTGTTCAGAAACCTTTGGGTGACGTCACGGGTACTACGTCCATATATTTTACAGTCTATGGTTGTCCCACAGCTGCAATATTTGTCAAACTGTAGTGAGTTTATTGACCTGCTGTGGGCGGAGTAATACAGAAGGGCGATGAGGCTGTACGAGTGCTGTTATCATGGGAATATCGCACGGATATAAGCCAATCAGATTCAAGAATCAGACGGAACTGTTTTATATATATATATATATATATATATATATATATATATATATATATATATATATATAAATATTTTTTTTTTCTCACGTTTATACGACTTATTTCTCTGTATATTGTAATGACCAATAATGCAATTCACAACCATAGATAAACGAAAAACACAAAATACAGAAACACGGAAATATTTATATAGATATAATATTTATTAAGTGTTAGCATCCCTTCTTATATCTTTAAAGGTTTTCATGTTAAAAAAACTCTGTCTTATCTATTCTATTATTTATTGATTAAAACTTTTGAGTTCTCTGGGATGAAGCCACCCACTGCTCAAGAAGAGCATTATACAAGAGATATTGAAATTCTAAATGATTACACAACAGATAATTCAGCAGATTTAAAGTGTTTTTTGCTGCGGTTTAGGAATGGAGTTTAAAAATACGCGGTTGGTCACAGGTGTCTGATCGCAGAGAGCTGGAAAAGGGGGAGCAGCTGCGATCAGATCATTCCCTCAGAGTTAAAACATGCTATTTAAAGGCTTCCTCTCATCCACAGCACAGACACAAACAAACAGCACCGCAAAATGCACAAGAATATCTGTGGTAATTTACTCACTCACAAGCTAAATGCAAGTTAATGGATGGACATATTTACTATGCTTCTTTTAAAATGCTACAGAATGTTTTGTCCTTTGCATAAGCATGGATGTATTTGGCAAGTACATTTTCTCCTGTCAGGACTGTGTTGCATAATTTTGATTTGCATTTTCACAAATACGCTGGTCTTGTATTAAAGCAGTGGCTATTTATATAGTGCAAACAGATAGAATGGGTTTGTACTAAGTATACAGTATATTTCAACATATAGCATAAGTGCATATTCATATAATGTGGAAATAAATAGTAATTTGTATTTGTACACTATAAAAAAAAGACCAATTTGAAAGCTTTTTAAAGACTATTTTACAAATCACCTATGATGAACATACTGTATGGTAAAACCTGTGTAAAGCATGTGATTTAACATAACCATACTGACTGAAAGATAGTTTTAGACATAAGTTTAAGCAGTGGTGTTGTCCTAAAAAAAAGGTGGTGAACACGAAATGTTCTCACAGCTGCTGTGGTCGTCAGGGGGCGAGGACTGGCGCAAAATATAAACAAAAATGATGAGAGTTTAAAAAACATTTGGTATACAGTTAAAGGGGATGCGAATACACGTAAATTAGGGAAGTCTAATCAGCAAAACAAGTGACTATACCGAGGGTATACGCAATTATTGATCCTCAGAAGTCGTAATACCCAAACAGCTAGTGGAAAAAAGTAGGCATACTGAGTATACGTGCGTATAGCCCTGACTACACCACTGAGTTTAAGATATAAATTCACAATAATAAGGAGTATAGTCTCAATTCGGAGATTAAAAAGTCACAATTGGCAGTTAAAAAGGCATAATTTTGAGTTACAGTATAAAGTAGGAATTGCGAAGTATAAAGAACAAGATCCCAGCAGGCACAGGATGTCAACATGACATCAGATTGACGTTGTGGGGACGTTGCATTTTGTTTAGAAATGAAAATCGGTTTGACGTCAGAACCCAACATCAGGTCAGTGTCCAAAGTCCAACCTAAAATCAATCAATTATCAACATCTAATGATGTTACAGCTTGACGTTGTGTGGACGTTAACCATTATGATGTCTATCAGACATTGGGTTTTGGTTGCCATACCTGACAAATAAATGTCAGTATTTGACGTCAACATGACGTTGGTTTAAGATGTTGGCTCGACGTTGGATCTTGGTCACTTTCTAACACAACCTAAAAGCAACCAAATATCAACGTCATTTGATGTCGTTATTGGATGTCAAAATAACGTTGTCCTTAGACGCTGGCTAGACATTGAATTTTGAATACATATGAGATCGACAATTGCGACTGCTGTAGTTATTCCAGATGCGTTATTTTTTGGTATTTATAATATATAATGTGGCAATAAGATCGTAACTGTACTGGGCATTTACACAGTGGCCATATTCATCTATGTAAACTCACAAAAAACAACATTAACATTATAGCAGACACTGTAAAAAGGTAATTCCCAGCCACTAGAGTTTTCTGACAGGGTATTCAAGTGTCATCAAGTGACAGATGTGAAAGTATGTTGTGGGACTACCATACATGAGTTATTATTATGGGTTATAGATAGATAGATAGATAGATAGATAGATAGATAGATAGATAGATAGATAGATAGATAGATAGATAGATAGATAGATAGATAGATAGATAGATAGATAGATAGATAGATAGATAGATAGATAGATAGATAGATAGATAGCGAAATTTAGCACATTTTATTTTAGCGTTTTTTTTTTAAACACATGACGGTAACACACGAACATCATTATGAATGTAATAAAACCAGCCTGATCTCACGAGAAAAGTGTTTTATGTTTAGTCAGTTTAGTGGCTAATTCAGTTGTACGAAATTGCATCCAACCCTGCCCCTAAACCCAACCGTCATTGGGTAATGAGCAAATCGTACTAAATTGTATGAATTAGATTGTACGAATTCATACGAATTAACCACTAAATCAAAAAGTTACGAATTGCCGTTAGATTGTGTTGATTAAAACATTTGCTTGTTTGTTGAAAAAAATCGTAATTTTGACAGAAAATACAAATTTGTGGATCTCCTGACTTCCGTGTGCAGCTATGCTGTAGTTCTGGCTGGTGTATTCTGGGAAATTTTCTTACCCCTTGGTTTCGAGTGTGGTCCTGAAAAATCTCAGTTTCCAGGGTTATCTAGCCTTTCCCCTTAGCCCTACGCCTTTAAGCTAAAGAGAATTGAGGCACCCCTACCCCTTCATGTGAATGCGCAAAACGAGGTAAGGGGTAAGGGAAAGGACTAAGGGGTAGAATTGGGATTGGGCCTAAAAGTCGCAATTGTGTTATTTGAAACATTTCATTTAATTTTACACTAAACAAATAATTAAATTGTTAAAAAATTGTTTATTATAAAAAAATAACTTCATCAAGTAGAGGGGCTTACACAAGTTACACACATTTCCCTAATGCACATTAAAAATTTTTACTCAAAGTAACACTGCAATTTTTTTTATTTGAGATACCGATAGTGTCATAATAGACTATAGTATTGTTTAAGATTCGCACATATTACAGATTTTTTTTTTACTTTTTTTTTAAAAACTTGCTGCTGAGTAAGATTTAACAATTCACTTGAATAAACTGGCATATTAACATTACTTCAGGTAATGGACTTAATAACTTAAAAAAAAATAAGTAATAAAAATGTTACTTATTTTTATGCTCTGATAACTACAACTGCTGTTCATTTCACAGATGTATTTTTCATAGTATACTAAAGCGCAATATATTCAGTACTGAAAATAGCCTTTGGTTGTCTGTGCCCTCAGCACTCCCACTCACTCACTTTTCTTCAGCTTTGTCCCTGATGTCCCAGGGGTCGGCACAGAGGAATGAACCCCCACCCTCAGTATAAATAGACACAAATCTATTTTTTTCTTTTTTTTTCCCTTTATTTTTAAAATAAATAACACCAAACTAGCAGTGCTGCAAACATCATTAAATGAGCAGACACATGTCAACATGTCTCTGACCCTAAACCCCGATATCAATCTCTCTCTCTCTCTCTCTCTCTGTGTGTGTGTGTGCATGCGTGCGTGCGTGCGTGCGTGCGTGCGTGTGTGTGTGTGTGTGAGACCTATCAAGACACAAATTTGTATAATGGCATGGATATGACAACATGTATGACAAGAAGTAATTGATTTATGAAGACATTGCCTCATCTCCCAATCTCTTCAAATAACAGTTTTGTGTTTTTAGAACAGTAAAAATGCAGAGTTCATTGTGAGGTGATTGGGTTTAGGGATATGTTGGGGTAGGCCGATTATATATATATATACACGATTATATATATATATACACACAGCTAAAGTCAGAATTATTAGCCCCCCTGAATTATTAGACCCCCTGTTTATTTTTTCCCCAATTTCTGTTAAATGGAGAGAAGATTTTTTTTCAACACATTTCTAAACAGAATAGTTTTAATAACTAATTTCTAATAACTGATTTATTTTATCTTTGCCATGATGACAGTAAATAATATTTGACTAGATATTTTTCAAGACACTTCTATACAGCTTAAAGTGACATTTAAAGGCTTAACTAGGTTAATTAGGTTAACTAGGCAGGTTAGGGTAATTAGGCAAGTTATTGTATAACGATGGTTTGTTCTGTAGACTATCAGAAAAAGGGCTAATAATTTTGACCTTAAAATGGTTTTTGAAAAAAAAACCTGCTTTTGTTTCAGCTAAAATCAAACAAGTAAGACTTTATTTACTTTATTATCAGACATTCTGTGAAAATTTCCTTGCTCTGTTAAACATAATTTGGGAAATATAAAACAAAAATCAAAGGGGTGCTTATAATTCTGATTTCATGAGTATATATATATATATATATATATATATATATATATATATATATATATATATATATATATAGTCTGTACAGCATGACAATAATGGACACTGTTGGAATGTTATAATACAATTCCATGTATGTTCAATAAAAAAGTCAGGAGAGGATTTTCAATGCCAAAAATATTAGTAATTTAATAGATACAAATGAATGATTCGATATTCAGAGCTCTGGGTCACGTCTGTCCCTTACGTTACACAAATGCACTGCAAGAATTATATTCAGGAGCTCTGCATTTCACTGATTATTTATACACAACGGATATTAAAAGGTGGAGTTTTGGTGGAACTCATCACTTGTCAATCATTCTGCCGTCCTATGCCAGCTGCACCCAAACATACTTCCTCTTTTCTACAAACTCTCTGCACAACATTAAAAGCATAATACTTCTCAACTGCAAATAAGCGGATGCCCTTCCAGCTGCAACCCATCACTGGTAAGCATCCATACACTCTCATTCACACACATACACTACGGATAATTTAGCTTACCCAACTTACCTATAACGCACATCTTTGGACTGTGGAGGAAACCGGAGCACCTGGAGAAAACCCATGTAAACATGGGGAGAACATGCAAACTCCACACAGAAATGCCAACTGACCCAGCCGAGGCTCGAACCAGCGACCTTCTTGCTGAGAGGTGACAGGGCTACTCACTGCACCGTCCACCAGTTATTTGTTTACTTATGATAAAAGTATGCAATCCAAATGGATGTAAATCATTCAGAATATATAAATCTTATTCGTTGTTCAAACATAATTTACGTCTATGTTTAGTCCCCATAAAGATAGCTTTACATGTGTGTGAGTGTGTGCGTGTGTGTGTTTCTGCTTTTCTGATAACAGTCTTTCAGCAGTCACCCCTCTTTGCATGAACAATGGCGTAATCTCTCAGCAGCATCTGCCTTGTGTCACACGTTACAGGTGAGACATACACAAAAAGCAATGCGATCAATACACATTGGTCCCTATCTCACCAGCACAGCATGTGCACACAAACACAGCCATCCACCAGAGAGATGTGCTGCTGGTGCTTGTAAGCGATCAACATCAATTGTTCCATATCACATACAAAAATGAGAGAATATTTCACCTAGGAAAGGCTGATCAGTCTATGCTGATCAGTCCAACACAGGCTCAATCTGAAAACGTAGCCCAATATATACTTCTGGAGATCATGAATTATGTAGCCAGAGCTACGTATGGCTGCATTTCATCTTTAAAATGAACACTACAGGGTGGTATGATGCCGTTCCTTTTCTCACATACCAGCTGACCGCTTACCTCCATAAGGACGGCTTTTACGTTGTAACCAGTTTGTTCGGTAGCTCAACATGTACGTCGGCGGACTTGAGACGCAGAGTGGAGTTGACTGCAAAAACAGGGTTCGAGTCTGATGAAGAACGGTTCCAGAAAGCAGTTAAGACAAAAACAGAAGCCAAAAAATAAAATAAACAAATAAATAACAGGGTGAGTATGTGGTAAAATCTGAAAATGTGGTAAAAATCAGGGGGCTTTTCTTTTTCTGGATTGGTTTTCAAAACACTGTGGTTGGGTTTAGGGAAAGGGGTGGGCGGATCAATCGATGCTATTTAAAATACTGTTACTTGGGTTTAGGGAAGAGGGAGGGGATATCGGTCGGTTGGTCAGTCAGTAAATCAGTCAGTCGACAGCGGCCTCTGATGGATTTACGTGAGAACAGCAGGCGTGAATGGCACTCGCGAGAAAAATTTGAGATCTGAAAAAGCGTACACAGCGGCCTCTGGTGGATTTGCAAAAACAAAAATTGCAAAAAAACATACCTCCTGGGATGTATTTTGCTCTCTCCAGAAATGTATAAAGGGGTACGTAATCAGAATGAGCCTGGGTTGGATCAGTCACAACGTCACTGATAGATAAAGTGAATACATTGGAAGTTCTATGGCAAGCTGATTGAATCTAGGAAATGTACTATCTATTTCCACACTAATGATTTTACTTGCAGAGAAGACATTTTTGATAAAGTCCTTATTTTAGTTTTTTGTGCACACAAAAGTATTATTGTAGATTCATAGAATTTTATTGAATTTCACTGACATCAACACAACTCAACACTATTGAACTGAATCGCCTCAGGTACTGATTATGTGCTTTATTCAGTGTTAAATGCTACCAATGTGAGTTTCAATAATATTTTATGTGACATTTATTGACATACTGAAAGCAACAGCAACTAGTTATTTCTTAATATGTTAGAACTGTGACTCAACAAATGTTAGTCATTCAGCATGTACAGCCCCAAATCAGAAAAAGTAGGGACAGTATGGAAAAAGCACATAAAAAAAGAAAGTAGTGATTTCCAAATTTACTTGGACTTGTATTTCATTGCAGACAATATGAACACAATTTATTTCATGTTTTGTCTGGTCAACTACATTTCATTTGTAAACATACATCCTTTCCTGTCACTCAGACCTGCAACACATTCCAAAAAAAGTTGGGACAGGAGCAATTCAAGGCTTGTCATTCATTCATTTTCTTTTCGGCTTAGTCTCTTTATTAATCTGGGGTCGCCACAGCGGAATGAACCGCCAACTTATCCAGCATATGTTTTACACAGTGGATGCCCTTCCAGCTGCAACCCATCACTGGGAACAATCATACAAACTCATTCACACACATACGGACAATTTAGCTTACCCAATTCACCTGTACTGCATGTCTTTGGACTTGTGGGGGAAACCAGAGCACCCAGAGGAAAACTACGCGAACGCGGGGGGAACATGCAAACTCCACACAGAAATGCTAACTGATCCAGCCGAGGCTTGAACCAGCGACCTTCTTGCTGTGAGGTAACAGCACTATACTGTGCCATCGCGTCGTCCCAATTTAAGGCTTGTAATCAGTTAAATTGGTTAAATAATGATGTGATTTGAAACAGGTGATGTCAACAGGTGTAATTATGATTTGGTACAAAAGCAGCATCCAATAAGGACCAAAGATGGGCAGAGGATCGCTAATTTGCCAACAAATACGAGAGGAAAGCATTGAGATGTTTAAAAATGATGTTCCTCAGAAAGATAGGAAGACATTTGGAGAAATTTCAGTGTGTAGAGGAAAAGAGCACAAGCCTAAGCTGAACTACTGTGATCTCCGATCCCTTAGGCAGCACTGCATGAAGAATCGTCATTTATCTGTAAGCAATATGGGCCACATGGGCTCAGGACTACTTTGGCAAATCTTTGTCAAGTACCACAATACGTAGTTACACGCACAAATACCAGTTACAACTGTACTGTGCCAAAAGGAAGCCCTATGTTAACAGTGTCTAGTAGAGCCGTCAACTTCTCCAGGCTCAGAGGCATCTAGGATGGACCATCACACAGTGGAAACGTGTACTGTGGTCAGATGAATCAGTATTTCAGGTATTTTTTGGAAGTTTATATTATTTGCTAATTAAAAATCACCTAATGGAGATTTTGCAACTCTTAATCTGCGTCTCATTTTGAAGGCTGCTGCTGTATACACTGAAGCAGCCTCCAAAATTTAATTTAAATATGGTGGGGTTTTTTGCCAAGGAAACCCAGTGTGCTGAAATGTAATTGGCTAAACTGGCAGTGGGTGGGTTATAGAGACCAAAGCAAAGACCGTTGCTGCATCCCAATTAGCATACTTTTACTGCGCCCTAAAAGTATGGACTTTTTTAAAGTAAAAGTATAGACTTTTGAGTGTGTAACAGATGAATATGCAAGCTTTGGGACATACTACTACCTTGTTAACAGATTGTTATATTGCTTAGTTACATCCCCTGTCAAACATCTTTTGACACATCACCCACATTTCTTTCATATGTAATTACCTACCTGACTGTAGATTCAGCAACAGGATAATCTGCCATTCACGGGTCTTAAAATGCAGAGAAATCCCCAAAGGTCTCTGAATAACTATGAATTCAGAAGTTAATTTCCAAACATATCTTGATATAAGTGTTGTTGAAGACGAAATGTAACACAGAAAACTATCAAATATTTTCCAGTTGGCTAGATATTAATTACTGGTTATTCAAACAATTTGACGCTCGGTCTTGCGTTTCCGCCCTGTTTGTAGTTTATTTACACTTTTTAGCCGAGTTTGTAGTTCTAATAAAACTCACATACAATGCGAAATGTATTGTGGCCAATATTAGCTTTTAGAGTACGGACGCTTCTACACTTTTCTATCGGAAATAGTCAACCATCCGGGAACCTTTGGCATACTCTTTTCTACATTCCATGGTTTGTGACATACTATTTCTATTTTTGAATACTATTTAGCATGGATGGTATGCGAATTGGGACACAGCAAGACATTCTGACACGAAATGCACGTTTTTAAAGGAGAATAACTGACTTTAGCATTGTTTTTCAGATAAAGTATGTTCAATTGGCATGTTTCTTAAATATCTACAAACATATTATGATATTTTTATGCTTTAGAAGAGTCAAAAACTTACAACCAGCACCTTTAAATAAGTATCACAGGGTCAACATTTTTATTTTATTATTTTATTTTTATCAACAAGGAAAACACAAACAAAATGGCATCCCTTCCATTGCAACCAATCAAATTCACTCACTCCTTTTCTCTCACTCATTTAAGTGGAGTATATTAGTGGACTAATTTAGGGAATAGTTAATGAGGGTATACGGGGCGATTTCAGATACAGTCTAGAACTGATATGGAAACTTTTTAATTTTGGATTACTGCCCTGCTTTGACTTGAACTATGTTCTTTTACATCAACTTGGTATATTTATAACTCAGCATGCATGACTAATGGTTAAAGCGGTTAATTTATGAAAAGAATAGCCATTCAGAATCTTCATCATAAACCAGCCTAATCTGTTAATAGGCCAGCAAAGCCAGCGCGTGTCAAAATCTAAATCTAGTCATCGAATTATCACAGCAGAGTCAGGCACTACATTTCCTTTTCCCTTGAATCAACAATTGAATATCAGACGAGCAAACATTTGAGAGGTGACGCACATGAGACTATACTCACAGGACACAACTTTAATCTCGAATCAATTCCCACTCTCTCAATTTTCAGCTTCAATCAAAGCTTCACGCTCACTCATGTCAGTCGTCATTTGACTACATGCAGCAGCCGCTCTGGAAATTACTGCCGAGAGGTTTTGTGGTTTATTTAAGAGGATAAAAACAAGACAGTGAAGTAATATATTCCTCCGAGAGACAAGTCAAGAGCCTCTTTTCTGAACAAAAGATGATTGAAACATTCACAAGTCTCTGTGTTTGGGTTCTGTGAATAATTACACAAACAAATTGAACGGTTTGCAATCTTCACGCAAGGCTTCCTGATAATCTGAACCTCAAATCGGGAGTCGGACCGAGAGAATGATTTTAGCAAGCTAAACTAAACATCTAGTTATTTTTGCTTGTAAATGAAAACAATGGTCTCAGTGTATTTCCTGTTTTACATTTTTCAGATCTATACCTTCCGAGAATCCAAAAAGAGCCACATATTGATAAATAATGTAATGATAGCTGTTAACTTGATGTTATGAGCACCTGGAGGTAACCCACGTGAACACGGGGAGAACATGCAAACTCAACACAGAAATGCCAACTGACCCAGCCTGGACGAACCAGTGACCTTCTTGCTGTGAGGCGAGTGCTCCGGTTTCCCCCACAGTCCAAAGACATGCATTATAGGTGAATTGAATTTTAAAAAAAGTGATTGTGTGTGAATGAGTGTGTATGGGTGTTTTTACTGGGTTGCAGCTGGAATGGCATCCGCTATGTAAAACTTATGCTGAATAATTTGGTGGTTCATTCTGCTGTGGTGACCCTTAATGAATAAAGGGACTAAGAAGGAAAATGAATGGATAATAATAATAGGCAAGTAAAGTAATAAGCCAATCATTAATAAGAATTGACACTTAAACTAAAGTGTTACCTAAGTTTACATAATAAAACAATAAAGGAATTATGATATATTATTAATTATAAGGACGTCTAGAAGCATGTTTTGGATAATTGTGTTTTTGACAATGATTTGTGCTGCAGTACAAGTAAACTTTAGCACTTAAATAACACTTCTTTGCATCTTCTCTAATAATTAACTTGCAAGGATAAATGTCCTGTTAGGCAGGAGATCAGACAGCCGAGCGCTTTGTTGTCGAGCCACATAGTAATTCAGCTCAGCAGAGTAAAAATACATTAAACTGTATATTATCTATGCATTTGTCTATGTCCTGGTGATATATTGCTACAGAGTGTTTTCTCTGTATTTTCCTTCTCAGTATGCACAAATTGTTGATTAATCAAGATATGCAAATGCGTTCTGAGCAGTTAATTTAGTAAATGCTTTTAAACGATGTTCTTAGGAACTATAGAACCATTCTTTTCCTTTATGTCAAGACACATCAAAGGTTTATGATTAAGATTTCATATGTTTATTTATATATATATATATATATATATATATATATATATATATATATATATATATATATATATATATATATATAATTATTATTATTAACCCTGCTGACAGATTTTTAGATCTTATCAGTTACAATTTGTTATCCTATTATTTTAATATTTTATGTTTTTACACAAACGTGTCCACAGATGACCTAGGACTTTGAAAACCCCTGGGTTAAAAAAGCCTCATAGGGCATAAAAAGACACTTGTAGCCACATGACCTCAAACAACTATTGAAATAAAATTGGGATAAAAATTTACTATTGAAAAGAGCCTAAAATAACTTGGTTTATTTGCTCTATTTAAGCAGCAGTTTGATAAATCTAAAACCAAGATCATCTGTTCATATCTAGGCTATTGTGTTTGAAAACCAGCATTAAAATTCCCTTTTTATTTTACTCTGTGGTTCTCTTTCTCTCTCTCTCTCCCTCCCTCTCTCTCTCTCTCTCTCTCTCTCTCTCTCTCTCTCTCTCTCTCTCTCTCTCTCTCTCTCTCTCTCCCTTTATAAATCTGGGGTTGCCACAGAACCGCCAACTTATCCAGCATATGTTTTACACAGCGGATGCCCTTCCAGCCGAAACCCATCACTGGGAAACCCATACACACTCATTCACAGACATACATACACTGTGGACAATTTAGCCTACCCAATTCACCTGTACCGCATGTCTTTGGACTGTGGGTGAAACCGGAGCACCTGGAGGAAACCCACGCAAACGCAGGGAGAACATGCAAACTCCACACAAAGGCCTTGTTGATGCCAGAGGTCAGAGGAGAATGGCCAGACTGGTTCCAGCTGATTGAAAGGCAACAGTAACTCAAATAACCACTTGTTACAACCGAGGTATGCAGAAGAGCATCTCTGATTAGTACCAATATCCATTATACAAATTGAGCATCATGTCAACGCCACAGCCTACCTGAGTATTGTTGCTGACCATGTCCATCCCTTTATGATCACAGTGTACTCATCTTCTAATGGCTACTTCCAGCAGGATAATGCACCATGTCATAAAGTGCGAATCATCTCAGACTGGTTTCTTGAACATGACAGTGAGTTCACTGTACTCAAATGGCCTCCACAGTTACTATATCTCAACCCAATAGAGCACCTTTGGGATGTGGTGGAACGGGAGATCATCATGGATGTGCAGCCGACAAATCTGCAGCAACTGTGTGATGCTATCATGTCAATATGGAGCAAAATCTCTGAGGAATATTTCCAGTAGCTTGTTGAATCTATGCCACGAAGGTTTAATGCAGTTCTGAAGGCAAAAGGGGGGTCCAACCCAGTATTAGTAAGGTGTAAATATAAAAATTATATATATATATATATATATATATATATATATATATATATATATATATATATATATATATATATATATATACACACAACAGTTCTGTCTGGTTCTCGAATCTGATTGGCTGATAGCTGTGCAATATTCTGCAATATCAGCACTCGTACAGCCTTATCGCCCTTGTGTATTACTCCGCCCACATAGAGTTAAAAGCAGAGTGCAGAGGAATAAACTCACTGCAGTTTGACAAATATTGCAGCTGTTGGACAACATAATGCACTTTCGAGGCTTATCAGGCGAGAATGTAGTTGTTTAGATTGCAGTTTATTTATAACGACAGTGCCTATTTAAATGTTTATAATTTTAGAGGTTCACCAGCCTGATCTCACAAGGAAACTTAGTATTTTATGTTTTGTCAGTTTAGTGGCTAATTTGTATGAATTTGAGTTCAGCTGTATGAAAATGTACGATTTTAAAAAGGAGACATGGCACCAAACCCCACCTCAAAACCCAACCATCATTGGGGGATGAGAAAATTGTACTAAGTTGTTCAAATGAGATTGTATGAATTCACACAAAATAGCCACTAAATCAAAAAGTTATGAATTGTCATGTGATTGTGTTGGATTCACTGTGTACACGGCCATCAGCCTGTCATACTGAGCAGAGCAAAGACATTTGACGTTCCGCCACAAGATGACGACAGAGACCGCATAATAAGTCCTTAGGGGAGAAAAACTTCAAGGGCAGTAAATTTCAAGCCACAGCTGATCAAATCAATCTAAAACAGGTAAGTCGATCGCTCTCTTTTGTATTTTGTAGTACTGTATTTATACCATAGTAGTGTATAAACCATCTGGTACTGTTTGCTTTGCTTTGGCTTTTTCGGGGTTAATTATTGTGATCTCCTGATTGCAACAGAGAAATACTGGGGAATCTCTGTATACTGATGTCATTTCAGGGCCTACTCACACCATGCTATCTGAACCGTGCCCAGGCCTGTTTCCCAGATCGTTTGAGAAGTGTGAGTGCTCTGAATCGGGCTCAGGCAAGGTTCACTTGGCCGGCCCTGGCCCGGTTGGAAGAGGTGTGCCAGAGCGCGGTTTACTTGGGCGAAACTGAAAGCAAGACGTGACTTTACGTGACTTTTGCCGGTTTAAGGCAACTGTACATAGTGTGAGTACGCCCTCATTCCGTTTAGCCTTATCATCTTAAAATGTGAGCAAAATCACCTGTTTTGTCGTCGCTTTAGACATTACGCTAGAGAATCATTCAAATACTAGCTCTAAAGTGATGTTTGAGAATATGCAACGGTTTCTGCTGTTCTGACGTCAGCTGCAGATGTGTATGAACGGTGGGAGAAAGTAGTTCCTCATACAACAGGATTTTTGAGACTGTCCGTTTTTCATTTTCTTTTTTATATACATGATTACGCTGTCGAACTGTTGTATAAACACAATATCACACTCATAGCAGTGCGATAAGGCTGTATATCAGTACTGGTGGGGGGTTCAATGCATTAAATAATTATTATAATCTAATTATTATTTACTTCAATTAAATGTTTGATTTTATTATTTGAATTGTATTTAATGTTTTATTCATATTTAACTATTTGTAGGTTTTTATCTAATATGTTTATTAACGTTAATACTATACTTTTTGTTATTATTTACATTTTTAAAATATTCTTTCATGCAAACATTTCCAATACCAATTTTAATATTGTTTCTATTAGTATTTACATTTTAGAAAATGCATTTTGTTATTATTATCTTTTATAAAATGTTTATGCTTTTATGCAAACATTTTCAAAGTCGAGTGGGACTTTGAAAGCATAGAAAAGGGCATTTTGAGGCATAAGATATAGACCTACTCTTAATCACATGATCTCAGATTACTATTAAATTAAAATTAATAGAATAGTTCACTCAAAAATAAAAAATGCTGTCATCATTTACTCACCCTTTACTTGTTTCAAACATTTATGAGTTTCTTTCTTCTGTTAAATACAGAAGATCTTTTGAAGAAAGCTGTAACAAACCTGTAACCATTGACATCCATAGTATTTGTTTTTACAACTATGGAAGTCAATGGTTACATGTTTTCAGCTTTCTTCAGAATATCTTACATTGTGTTTAACAGAAGAAAAAAAATGGTAGCCTATAAAGGTAAATATAATTATAACCAGTAATATAATAACCACTCGAGGGTGAGTAAATAGTGAGTAAATTTTCATTATGGGATGAACTATCCCTATAAGATAAAACTTGTGTTATTAAAAAGAGCCTAAAGAAATATACAGCAGCCTGATAAAGTATCCTCCAGTAGCCTAAATAAAACAAAAGCATCTGTCTATTAAAAACACGACGCTTCTGCATTTGGAAACGGGTCACCTGTGATCATTATAAGGCCGTTCAGCACGTGACCAGAGCTTGATTTGCTACAGGTGTTCTTCTTACACGGTGCGTCTCCTGTGTGTGTGTGTATTTTGTTTGCTTACAGTTTATTTGTTGTCAAAACCGTGTGCGTCATTTGAAAAACAAGGAATTTTCAAAATCGCCATGGATTATTGATAATACTGCACCATCATAATGTTCGACACCACCAACGTCTCCATCCCAGCAGTGGACTTCAATGACACGGATCTACACAGGACACTAGAGGCTCACCGCCCCATTAAAATCGGCATCATCTCTGTTTTGGGAGTGATGATAACTTTGGGAAACATTGCAGTGGTGATGGTCATAGCTTCAGCGGTGTCGGGATGGTCCAGAAACTCCCGGTATTTTCTCTTATCGTTAACGGGAGCGGACTCCGCGTTCGCGCTGCTTATAATGCCGCTTAATCTGTGCGTGAGTCTTATAAAGGAGTATAACGCGGGTCCGGACCCCTTCTGTCACATCGTGGCGTTTTTCAACGCAACCATTTACTCCACCTGCATGTACACGCTTGCGACCATAAGCCTGGAAAGATACATAGCAGTGTTTTACCCCCTGAAATACTCAGTCTTGCTGACCAGGAGAAGAGCATTGCTTTTAATCTCATTCTCGTGGGTTTTCCCCCCAGTGCTCCTGTTCCCCATCTCTTTCCCTGCTGGCATCATTGAAGTGCACTTCTCCAGAGCCTCGCTAGTGTGCAACCCGCTGTATTCCAGTAATGTCAGCTATTCTCTCACTCTTACCTGCTTCATCTTTTTCCCCTGCTCGGCCATCATGACCTTCTGTAACCTCAGGCTTTGGGTAGCTGCCAAGAGGCAGAGGTCAAAGTTGAGGAGACACAGCTGGGGTGGAGGATACAGACCTAAAGTCGCCTTGAGGGTCCTGGTGCCAGTCATGACTGTGTACTACACCTGCTGGACACCCTGCATGGTCATCATGTTGTACAATGGTGAGAGAGTGATTCATTTATTCATGACATTTTGTGGTGGAAATCAACATGATGTTTAGGCAGATTTGAGGGCCCTGAGCAATTCAAGCCATGCCCAAAATCCTAAAATGCACCTTTTGTACTTAATTTTTATTTTTATTTATTTTACAGTTTTTTTGTGTGCTCGTTTCTTGTCACTCAGTCTCCTTTTCTACATTTTATCGTAATGCAAAATAAAAATAACACGTAAAACATCTTGTAAAACTTTTGAAATGATTTATTTTCTTAAAATGAATTCACATTTAAAACAATAACTAAACTATTTTGTTTTTAAATTTATGCAGATGTAACTATTACGTTTAAATTAAAATTTTTAGACCCTTGCCGAACAAAATATGGTGGAAAATAGGCATGGGATGATAACCGGTTTCAAGGTTTACTTAGGTTTGGAAATGTCAAGGTTTTAAAAAAATGCCAATATTTTCTGTTATACCGTTACTACGGTAAATATTTCTACCGTTACTACGGTAAAAAAAGTTTATGTATTTATTTATATTTTCATGACTTTATTATTTAGTTTTTAGGAGCAATAGTATGTCCAGCATAAAAGTACCCTCCACATTACTGGTCAGCCCAAGATTCACTTTAAAACAAATCACTTATTTGCTAATATTGAAGCATGCTATGGACAGTGGAGTGGCTTACTTTATATCCAAAGAAAAGAAAAAAAGACATCCAAAGAGGTCTCTTTTTTTTTTTTTTAAGTTGTAAAGAAATCTGTTTTTTGAAACTAATGAAGACTGCAAAAGACAATGATTTATTTTAATTATTAAGCCTGACATTTTTACTGCACCAAAATATTTTAAATGTTTGTTAAAACAAAATATATTGTGTTCATTGGGGGAAAAAGGTTGTTGTTTTTTTTTTACTAAGAAATTTAAAAAGAACATCATTTAGATCGATAATCGTAAAACCGTGATAATTTTATCCAAGGTTATCATACCATCAGAGTCTTATACCGGCCTATGCCTAGTAGAAAATGATGTTATATATAATTTATAGGTATCATTTATACAGCTCTGTAGTTATTTGGAGGCCCTCAGATTTCATGAGGCCCTAAGCGGCTGCTTACTTATTGGTTAAATCCGCCCCTGTGTTCAGGAGAATATCTATGCTGCTCTAATTTTTAAGAGCAGAATTTGATGATAAAGTTGTGAAACAAATTTTAAGTGTTTCAATAAGTTAGTTAGTCTTAACCCTTATGTGCTGTTCAGGATGTTTTCATCAGATCTTAATTTGACACATATTTTGGTAAAATTTCCAGTTGGAATGAAAATATTCTGATTGTGGTGTTTACATTTTTGTCACAGGCTACAAATCAGGTTGATGTGAACTAGCATATATATATTAAAGAGGTTGGTTGTAGGTACTAATTAAACGATGAGCATGTAAAACTGCCATTTCTAACACCATGTACAAAAAAATAACAGCTTGTTCAATGTGTCAGACACAATAACGCTACAACTATCTCATTGCACAGTTTCTTGTTTGGTTTTCACAGTCCAGATAAAGGTGCAGTAGGTGATTGTCTTTAGAAACATTTTTTGTTGTGCTGGTTGAAAGTCTCTTCAAATTCCAATAGCAATGATTAAAGTAAATGATCTAAATGTATTTATATGTATTTTTATTTTCTGTGTAAGGCATAAGACTAAAAAAATTATTGTCCAATTAAAATTCGTCAAGTCGATAATTCCCTTAATTCTGATAAGTAGCCCAAACTGTCAACAAATGTAGATTTGTACATCTGCGCACCCCTGTTCAAGAACACCGATCCGCCGTTTAAGCGTGCACGTGCACACGAGAGAGTGACAGTGGTAAAAACAAATGCTGGATCAAAACCTTTTAAAATCCTAAATCAATATTGGAGTTACGTTTGCACACTGGAGGAAGGATGACACCATGGCTGAAGTATTTCTTTTAGACAGGTAATTTTATGTTTTAAAACTATTTCAGTCACGCAAAGCTGATGTAGAGTTTGCTGTTTTACGAATGGGTTATATGCACAGAAGTATTGTTCATCCACTGAAATCTGTCTGCGAAACATTGCTGATCATTTTCAATTTTATAAGCGACCTTTTACAGCATCGATAATGTAGATTTTTATTTAGTTTAACAACAAAACAGAAGTAAATAGCACTGTTCTCCCTGCTTTACTGAGCTGAAGTTAGTTTTATATTCACATTGGTTCATTTATGAACAATGACAGCCTGTGACGCGCTCCCTATATTGTTCACCATGCTACTCTGAATATTCGGTCTGAAATAGTATGTAGGTATGGATTAGTAATGTAATTCCTCAACCCTGAAGCAGGGGTTTTCAAACTGTGGGGGGGCGCCAGCACCTATTAAGGGGGCGCAAGACATTGAGGCGTGCACTCGATTAAATTATGATGATGATTTTTATGCATTCACTAGAGAGAATAATATGATTCACGTTAGCTCCACAGCTAACTATCAGGCACCTGTAGAGTTAATGCGTTCCAGTAAAATACAAATAAAATAGACCGGGTGCTTTTTAAAACTAATGACGATGAAGAAATGAAAGTAAAACCGGTGAGCCATCTGATTAAAAAAAAATTCCCTTTCTGAATCAAATCATGGATCAGCTGGATCTTTCACTAACTTTGAAGACACTACTGACTACGTTTACATGGGCATCAGTAATAGTTATTTGCCTTAATCTGAATAAGACAATAATATAATTACGTGAAGTGCTTTTTGAATGTTGCGTCACCAGCCTATTCACGTTTTATGCAGAATCTCGTGTAATTTTGGGTGTTTCATCTTAACTTTAACTGCAGTTCGGCAGTTTCACTTTCACTCATGAACATTTCATTCATGCCTCTGTGACAAACTGGGGTATTAGACACGAATATGGAGTAAGGACTGGTGGAAGGGTGTTGTTTTTATTGATACCACACATCGAATGGAAAGAAAAAACTTCCACATTTTGTGTGTGTGTGTGTGTGCGTGCGTGCGTGCGTGCGTGCGTGCGTGCGCAGGGTCCTTTACTGACAGCCACGTGTGTGGATCTTGTCACAAAATGCAGTGAAAAGTCCTACATGATGGTAATGGTTTGTTTGCGGTGTCTACTTCAATAATGCTACTAATATATGCATACTCCACATGTCTTAATTCCATTTCTGTTTAGTTCAATTATGACTTTAGTCTGATTAAGCTAATCAAAAATTGCTTTTACATGGTAGACTCTAATTAGAGTATTGTCTTAATCATATTAAAATCATATTAAAGTATTGTTACCCATGTAAACATACTCAATGTTCAACTCAACCATATCATCAGGGCTCTGCAAACTTGACTTTGTGAAGCAGCATTTTCTGTATGTATGTACATCAAAAGCAAGTAGGCTATGGCTCATGTATATTGACTGTGGAAGACGATTTAGGGTTAGTCATTTCAGTAATCTGACCACAGATTAGCATGTTGTCCTCGCAGAAAAAGGCTCAGTGAAAAAAAGTGCGAGTGAAATTGGACAAACTTGGGGAGTGTGTGTCCTAAAAGTGTGAAAACCCCTGCCCTAAAGCACCATAAGCAGATTTGCTTTAGGACATGCATGAAATGTTGCACATTATGACAAGTTTTGAACAGCTTTTCGTTCAGAATTGTAGTATTATCAAGTACAATAAAGTTTTCTAACTGGCGAATGACATGATCTAGTAGGTTGTCTGAATGGCAGGGGAGGGACTGTGTTTTCAAAGCTAGCTTTAGCAGTTTGGCAGATCACCTACTGCACCTTTAAGTGTGCATGTCCCTGGGATCAAATTAGTAAAGGTCTACATCAGCCTTTCTCAGTCCGTTCAAAGTTTTATTTTAATTTAGAGCTCAGTCAGTTCGATTAAAAGGTTTAGAGATGACTGAAGCATAAGTAGTGTGTATTCGAAACGTTTCACAAACACAAAGGAAAAACTTTTGACTTTTTAATTGCATCGTTGTTTTGTAAATGTATCGTTTAGCTTTCAAAAGCAAACAACTAAGTTACTATACATACACTGTGTGCTGTAATACAGCATAATGGTAACCTTTTTCATGCTGACATCTCAGATCACACTGGCCAGACATTGATTCATCTTTAATGAATCATTAAAATATTGGTGTCCAGGATGCTGAGAGTCTAATGATTGTAGTGCACACTCTCTAGGTTTTAAAAGCTCAGATTATATATGTGACCAAACAGTGCTCATTATCTGCTGTGCTTCTTATATGGCAGGTCCATCTCTGGCTTGAAAGGGAAATATAAAATTTAAATGTTAGAAAGAAAAAAAAAGAGCCAGTGATAAAAGAAGGACAGTGACCTGAGAGAGCGTACTGCAGCTGCTGTTTTCAGCAAACACGAAGAGATAATCACAGCATTTTCAGGGAGCTCAGATGAATAACAAGACATGGAGACTGAAGCCCTCCTACATTGCATTTAAATTGGCCACTTTTATGGCACTTGCTTTTCTTTTTTGGAGCTTGACAGCCCTTGATTATGGTCAACTTTGTTTTTGTGGAAGAGCAGGTTTGAAAAGAGGTGTTTTAGGGTATTGTTTTGAATCGTATATACTGTAGGGTTGCACTAATTCCCTGTAGTTTCACTTACACTGAATAAGTCTTTGTTCATTCTGAATGAAGATGGTGCGATCACACTTATACATAAAACCCTTTAAGTGCCATTTCTAATGTATTCACACATTTTCAACCAGATGTACTGTGACGAATCAATGATGTACTTAAAAATGGAAACGCTTTTATCTTTTTGGTTTTTGATAGGTGGTGTCACACTACATGCCAGTGCGCACAGTCCTTTAAGGCAGGTGTTCCCAAACTTTTCAGCTGCGATCCCTAAAATAACAATGCCATTGACTCACGACCCCCAAATTCCCCAGAGGTGGTTATAAATATACAAACGTTGCACACACAACAATAAACCTACATAAACATGAGCATATTGACAACACAAAGTGCAACAACCATATCATTTGTTAATTTGTTGAATATTATCAAAGTCCCTTTAAGGCAAGTCATTTTACTTGGCGGCCATCTTTGAAATGCCTCTCGGGCAGTAAGCTCGGGCATTCTGTTTGAATGGGGAAACATCAGTTTCTCCAAAACTACTAGCCAAGCTTACGATTACAAATAACCAATAAAATTAAACAAAAACTGTCTATTTAGTTTTATTTTTAAATGTTCGTATCACGTAGAAACTCACGTCGGGTCTGAGCCCCTCCCTTGGAGAGTTGTCATTCTATAGCGATCACTGATTGGCTCCTTTACTAGAAGGCGGGGCTTCAATCGCCATCATGACAGTTACATTTTCCCCAGTATACAAGTGACATGTCTTGTGTATTCTGTAGTCTTTGATATTATCCTTAACTAACACACAAACAATGATGCAATGTTTTCAGCACAAGTCTATTCTTGGTTTAATTTAGGAGAACGCCAATTAGAGATCATTCTCAATATTCAGTTGTGGTCTATATTTATTTTTAATGTAGGTGTCAAAGTTTAACCCGGTGTTATAAAATCAATCTGCTGCAGCTGACGCTCTTGCTGTGTTGTTAATCTAACATAAACTTACGGCTTTTCATTTGCATGTTGTTGCTTTTTACTCATAAAAAGGACTATTTTTATTTTCTGTGGGTTATGGTTAAAATATGGTAAGTCTAATAGTTTATTAAACCCCCACCCTGTCATTGTCTAATGACCCCCACTTTGGAAACCACTGCTTTAAGGGGCTGATGACACTGTACACACTTTTTAATTCTGAAAATGCAAGGCCCACCACACTGCCTTTTTGTTAGCTTTAGAAAAGAGCAGTGTGCTGCACTTGTGTTGCTAGACAACCACTGTATAAAAGACCTTGGTGCTGGAGTGCGTGACGTTGGGCACTTTTTCCGCACAGAAATGTCTCTTTTTCAACTGCAAGTGCACAGAGAGCTTCTTCCAAAATATACGAATGCATAAACATCGCTTAAATTGCTTGCTGCAAATAGAAAAGCATTTTTAAAAAGGCACCTCTCACCACAAAAAATAAAATAGACGATAAATCTCATGCAATTGTTGTGCGAAATATTATAAAGCTGGCTCTGTAATCAGCTTTTGAATATCTGCCACCGGTGTTCAGGTGGAGCAGCTTTTACTACACAAAGCCATAGTTCTCTACCAAACTATGCAAAATATCGCATGCGATATCGCTAATAATCATTCTGCAATACTGACAGCTGTTTGCGTAGCTTCTAGGTGAACTACGGCCCTTTGAAGTAAATGTTGCTCATGTTAAACCTGAAAACACGTGCAAATACCACATGATGTTTTTGCTCAAATCACTTCATTGTTATAGTCGAATGTTTGAATTAAGTCGTTGTGTGAAATGATGCATCTTTGTACACAGAAAAAAGCTTTATATAAAAACTTTACATTTATCAGATAAATTATAATAAGAACTCTGATAAACCATGTGTTGTCGTGGTCGTGCTTATTAATCTCGTTCAATCAAATGAAAGCAGTTATATCTTGTTTATCCTACATTTATTTCCTGGTTTTCTTCAGGGGCATATTTGTTTTTGCTCTTTTACTGTGCGAGAGAGTGCCCTCTGGCCTTGTGAGGAAATTTACCACTGATCACATCACCGTAGTTTACTCATGATGTGCAAGACAATCGCAGCAATTGCTAAATCGCTAATGTGATTTTGTCAATAGATCGTTCAGCCCTACCGTCTCCTATTTTAGGTTGTGTAGTACTCACACTTACCTGCAGACTCAACCCATAGGCTAATACTGAAATTTGAATAACTGTGAGATTAATTTTTATAAAAAACATTTTTACATTTACACTTGTTCTTTTAAACTGGTTTTCAAAAGTGTGTGTTTTGCCCCTCCAAAATGCTACCATTATGTTAATGAGCAAAAATGTCTTGTTTGCAGCGATTTCAGGCAGTGCTGTCCCCGAATGGATCGAGTTTATTGCTGTGTGGTTACCAACCTCCAACGGATTCCTCAACTGTATCTTCTACTTCTGGATCAACCATAGCTTTCGAAAGAAGTTCCACGTGGTTCTTCAAAAACTATGTCTGAAACTCGGGCTTTGTCCAAGTTCTGACACTGATTCATGTTGCGTCAACTCAATAGATTCCTCTGTGATTCCTGGATGGAGCAGTAACTACTCTCTCCATGAGCGGTTTTCTAGCGTGTCGTCCACCTGCACCCTGCTGGCGCTCAGACCTCAAACCAGCATGCGTGAAGCAGAACCGGCTTGAGTAACCATTTTATTGTTGCGATCTGGAGTTTTAAAAGATCTGGTTGAGGTTGAGACGTTGTGAGTGCAACTGAGGCTATACCAATATATATATCCTTTTAATCACAAGTTAAGATTCGGAAACACTCATGTCCATAACTTCATGCTCTTTTAGTGTAATGGCTATTTGTGCCTTTTTACTTCTTAATGGCACCTTCTTGACTTTCTTGAAGTCTTGTTTCTTAACCGGTATGGCTTTGCGTTGTTGTTGTTTGCTGTTTCAGGTTAAACACACAAGCCTTTGAACTATTTGCACACATTTCCTTATCTATTCGTAAACCCAATATCAAGCAGCTGTGAAGTTTAACCTTTAAATATACCTCAGTTATGTGGGTTATGCAGATGGGGAAGTAATTAGCCAGGTACGTAAAGTAAAGGTCAGATCAAAAATGCCTTTTGGCTTTAACCTTTTCTGTTTCATGACATTTCCATTGCATCTCTAAAGCTAACATTCATTTTTATGTTAAACCAAGTAGGCTGTTTGGTCACTGTCTTGCATAGAGGAGTACTGTATGACCAACATTATTGTATTGTAAATAATAATAATAATAACAAAAAAAATCATGTTGATGGGCTACAGTGAACTGGAGGCAATGTTGAATTGTAAAGTTGCCATGCTCCAAGGGTGGACCAGTTTGCCTTTCTTTTCTATTTCTTTTCTCTTTTTTTGACGTCTAAAATAGCTGTAAATCTGAATTTTAAGTTTGTTTTAGCTTAAGCACTTGTTACAGAATGGTTCATTGTCAATGGGGAAAATGCATACTGTGGTGGAGGGTTCATATAAAGAGCTGATAATAACCTGCGAGTGTTATGCAGCCAGAAATTGTCATTGATTACAAATGTTTTTGATGTGTTGTAAATAATTACAAATTTTATATGGTTTATAAAAAGTGTTTATACAAATTGTTAACTTCAATATGTTGTAAAATAAAGCGTCAAAGCCTATTTACTATGTAAAGCATCACTGGTAGTTCTGGCTCTGTGATTGATTTAAAACGATTTTGATCTTGCTAAAGGTATGAATCATCTTTTTAATTGGCTGGAAGCACAGCGTTTGTGCTTTTTAGATGTTCCTGAGCTTATATGTGAGGAAATGTATATCGGTTACTGTGTGAAAAGCCACACATGAGCACTCAGCTTGACATAAGGAGTGAGCTGTTCTCCTTTCTGTTTACATATGCTTCATGAAGATGACATTTACAGTGGTTCAGTTTGACAGTATACCTCAGGGACATTGCATGTAAGGCAAAAATATAGCAATGGAGAAGGGTAGGTCAGAGCCAGCTCCAAGTGGGTGGGACTTGAGCTCCAAGTGGGCTGTACAAACCTGTAGTTTATATTTATTTAATGTCTTGTACATGACACAGAGTCCAATATTGTGCTTAATGAATGTCTACACCTACCCCAACCCTAAACTCAACCGCACAGTAGCCTGATGCGTTTTATTAATGTCAACAGCTACCCCAACCCTAAACTCAACCCCACAGTAACCTGATGTGTTTTATTAACGTATACCCCAACCCTCATCCCAACCTCACAGTAACCTGATGTGTTTTATTAACGTTTACCCCAACCCTTTTCCCAACCTCACAGTAACCTGATGTGTTTTATTAACGTCTACCCCAACCCTAAACCCAACCTCACAGTAACCTGATGTGTTTTATTAACGTCTACCCCAACCCTAAACCCAACCTCACAGTAACCTAATGTGTTTTATTAACGTCTACCCCAACCCTAAACCAAAGCTCACAGTAACCTGATGTGTTTCATTAACGTCTACACCTACCCCAACCCTAAACCCTACCTCACAGTAACCTAATGTGTTTTATTAACGTCTACCCCAACCCTGAACCAAAGCTCACAGTAACCTGATGTGTTTCATTAACGTCTACACCTACCCCAGCCCTAAACCCAACCTCACAGTAACCTAATGTGTTTTATTAACGTCTACCCCAACTCTAAATCCAACCTCACAGTAACCTGTTGCGTTTCATTAACATCTACACTTACCCCAACCCTAAATCCAAGCTCACAGTGACCTAATGTGTTTTATTAACGTCTACCCCAGCCCTAAACCCATCCTCACAGTAACCTGTTGCATTTTATTAACATTTACACCTACCCCAACCCTAAACCCAACCTCACAGTAACCTGATGCCTTTCATTACGTCTACACCTAAACCTACCCCAACCCTAAACCCAACCTCACAGTAACCTGTTGCGTTTCATAAACGTTTACACTTACCCCAACCCTAAACCAAACCTCCCAGTAACCTGATGCTTTTCCTTAACGTCTACACCTACTCCAACTCTAAACCCAACCTCACAGTAACCTGATGTGTTTGATTAATGTCTACTCCACCTACACCACCTAAACCCAGCCTACTTGTGGTGTACGTCCCTCCCACTTGGAGGTCTCTGTGCTGCAGATACCTACTTGGATTTAGACATGAGTGGGATGCATATCACTGTATATTTTCAAGTTATTTTCAATTTTACTTTATTAGACTTGAGTCCATTAGCAATATAAAGGCCATTTACTAGTTTTTAGTACAATTGCATTTTAGGAAAAGTGTCTCTGGCACTGGGAACTCTTAGCAAATATAATAATTGAAATCCTTTCTTTATATCACGTATTTGAAATTAATGTAATACAATATGATATATAAAAAAAAAAAAGTTAAACTTCATGCATGCCAGTGATTTTTGTAAACAGTCTGCATAAAGCTGCGGCATATGCATTGATTTTTCTTATTTGGGTTGTGGAGCATCAGCTGTGAACTCCTGCAGAGCTGCTCCATCACATCTGATCAGTTTAGCTCTTTTCTTGAGGTCTGTAATGGAGAAAAAAGAAAAGGATAAATTCTCACCCTAAACCCTATTATGGTGGTCCTATCAAATCAGCTTTCAGCATTCTTGAAAGATAGGATCAAAAGCAATGCCTATGCTGGTATAAGAGATAAATCTGCGTAGATCAATGAAGGTTATTTCAGTCCTCTACTTTCTTGGTCTATTTTGCTGCATGGGAAAGTTGTGTGTTTGGGTTTAACAAGACATGCACATGATTCAAATTTGATCTGTCCCTCCATTGAAAGTCTATGCAATTTGGTCTGTTAGCCATATGCAAAGCCATGATGAAAATACTCTGATGTAAACAACAACATGATTTACACAGGTTATTGACTAATGTATTCACCTTATTCTCTGCGTATGAGCGGGCGCAGCCATTTGAATCTTTTTGGCTCAACCTCCGGGCTCATTCAGTTCCATTCATTTTTAGAATTTAAAACCAGCTTATGTTGCAAACTGATCTTTTTGTATTTTATTTTTCAAATTTTTATGTATAGTCATGCAAACACTTGTTTGTAGAGCGAGTAATATGATCATTTTCTGCCGTTTATTATTTTTAGTAATTTCTCCCATAGGCAACTGAATCGGTAGTCCTAAAACAATCGCAAAAACGAGCGCACTTCCATGTTGTAGAATAAGGTCAATATGTTGTACCTATTTATGCTGCCTAAACAATGACAAAATGGAAACCGTGGGATGATGACTTGGGGAAATTATAGTTCTAGAGACAGTCTGGCATTCAACAATTGAGCAAGTTCACTCAACATCTATCTGCGTCAAACACTGTTTATTGCAATTTAAGAATTTAAAGGCTGCACTTTTCTAAAAGAAAATTATCAAGAATATTCCCAGACATGAGATGAGATGAGGCCACCTTGGACCAAATGCTCTGGACTTGTCCATCCCTAAGACCATTTTGGTTTTAGGGACTTTAGATGCGTCCCAAATCACATTCTTATGCACTATTCTACATCATTTTGTAGTATAAATAGTGCAATTAGTGCGTTCACACAGAAAACTATAAAATAAACTTTAATAACCAGGCTGATGCACTCATTCAACTGGTAGAATGAAGTGTGGACTGATGGACACTTCGCGCACTCAACAACCGCAGCTTTTGGGCGCACATGTTGGCTAACTGTATTTATTTTGGATTGTGAAAGCAAAATTCTCCTACGAGAGTGATTATAGCGCCTCCAGATGGTGAATGCAGTTATACTCATGGCAGGTATTATTTGGAACTTTGGTCATTTATTTCACTAATTGGACAACCGTCAAACATCATTAGGAAAACAGTTTGAATTTCCGCTTGGTAAAAAAAAAACATTAGTGTTCGATTTGGGACGACACTACATACATATACTCTGCTGGTGAGTGTGTAAGTCAATAAGTACGTAGTTTGCAATTTGGGACACAGCTTTTTTCTTATATATGTGAAAAGGAGATACAGCCAGATCCAGTTATACCAATATTTGGTGGGACACCTGAAAACCTTGCACTACCTGCAGGTCAATTAAATGCACTAGCTTTCGCTTCTTTGTTGGCCCAAAGGCTTATACTTCTGCAGTGGAAGTCCACTAAACCACCAACACACACTAAATGGGTAGAAAATGTCATGGCATCTAACGCTAGAAAAACTCCAATATTGCACCCAAGGCTCACATAATAGATTCTTTAAAGTTTGGAGACCATTCCTGTCATATTTTGAGAATAGATTTATTGCAAATACTTGAATTGCAAATACCCAACCCCCCGCCCACCCCTAAATCTATTTATTTATCTATTCATTTATTCTTGTTATTTCACCTTGTATTTTCTACAGTTTTTTCCATGTATTTAGTTCTTGTGTATGATTGAGTTGCTCTGTTAAGATCTTCAGTTTATGACTGTTTTCTGAAAAATTTAATAAAAAGACCTGTTAGTACTACTAAACAGTGACAAACTGGATGTAAACCACAAAATCATACAGAGATATAAGCAAATAGAGTTGTAATTCCGACTAAATGAATTTATTTGGTTTTATTCTGCTTGCTTTATCACTTTAGACTGTCTTTAGTACTCAATGTTTTTCTTTCTTCTTTTTTTTTGGTTTAGTACAGGCCAACTGACAAATATTGATAATTTTCAAAAGAAATCGGCAAAATAGATGTCTTGTTCGCTTCAGGCGTACACACCTTGGGGGTCTGTTGAAGTGCTGCTAATGTGGATGCGAGTTTGAAACCCTCCTCGTGTGGTCCAGCTATTAGTTGGCCAGTAATTTTGTAGCTATTTGTTGTCATGGTGATGCAATTAGGATGAGTGCAGGAGACAGTTTTAGATCACTCTTATGCTCTTTTGGAGACACTCAAACAGACACTCAGAGCTGTCACCTCCTAATCAGAAGAAACAATCAAGGAATAGTTCCTCCTTTACTGTTGTGTTGAGGACTGATCAGATTCTAATAATATGCACTGGAGTTTTCATAACCCACTTCTGTTATAATTTTATCCAATACGTTTTGTCAACCCACAGGCACATTGGAAATATGCACCACAGGCTACATTTTTGGAAAACATAAAATAATTTTTTTGGATATGTTTCGTTCCGTGCTTCAAATCCATTAGAGCAGTGTTTCCCAACCCTGTTCCTGAAGACACACCAATTCAATTCATCTTTATTTCTGTAGCGCTTTTACAATGTAGATTGTGTCAGAGCAGCTTCACATAGAAGATTATAGTAAATTGAAACACTTGGGGAAAAAAGTAGTTTTAAAAAGTTTATATATCACATTTATAATTTATAATAATTAATATTTAATAGGGCGACGTGGTGGTGCAGTAGGTAGTGCTGTCACCTCCCAGCAAGATGGTCGCTGGTTCGAGCTTCGGCTGGGTCAGTTAGCGTTTCTGTGTGGAGTTTGCATGTTCTCCCCGCGTCCCTGTGGGTTTCCTCCAGGTGCTCCGGTTCCCCCGCCAGTCCAAAGACATCAGTACAGGTGAATTGGGTAAGCTAAAATTGTCCATAGTGTATGTGTGTGAATGAGTGTATGGATGTTTCCCAGTGATGGGTTGCAACTGGAAGGGCAGCTGCTGGATAAGCTGGCGGTTCATTCCGCTGTGGCGACCCCAGATTAATAAAAGGACTAAGCCAAAAAGAAAATGAATGAATAATATTGAATAATTCATAATATTTGTTTATATACATGGAAGTTTAAAAATATATATAAATAAAACTTACTAGATAAAAGTACAAAAACGGGGTGGTTCTCCCCAAGGGGATCAAAGAGGACCTTTATTAATATGGATTTTTTTAGATACAAATGCATGCTATTTAAGGGTACTGATCCAGCTTTAGTACAATTTTGGTAAGATAATAGACACAATTTTCAACAGTTTTTTTGGTGTTTGTTTTTGATAATTAAATGATAATTTATGCAGTCATGCACATGTTTTTACAGCTAATATGCTGGTGATTTGATGCTTTGCTAAAGTTGCGGACACCTTAACCTTTGCTTTTTTACTAATAGTCCACCCACAAATGTAAAATGCTTTTTTGATGCAAAAATAATTTGAATTCCTTACACCGATAAGAATATAAAATAGGCCTAGGCTACTATAGTAAATAAAATCCGATCTAAAATGTAAAACTAAATTATTAAATACTCTTGACAAATGTGAAGTTATTGCGTATCATATTTAACAAACCGTTTACTACTAATTTAATGTAATTTTGCTCACATGGAGAATTGAATATTCATCAGATGATGTCATTACGCTGCTGTGCCGTCAGCCAATCGCTGCATTGCTAATCATGATTTTGAGAATCAATTGATCTGTCCTTAACACAAGCAGTGATATCAGATCAGTTCATCCAGACATTTTAATCTGATTCAGGAACTTGTTTGAAGAACCAAATTAGCCAGAGATCAGGTATCAAGATTAAAAAATCCAGGATCTGTCAAATCATCTTAGATCGTTTAAGCAAGGTATGAAGAACGGACCCCAGGTAAACAAATGCATAAAAGAAATAAATAAACAACATAATTTTCTTTTTCTATGTTGCTTTTGAAAATCCCATCGGTTGGGATTAGAGAAGCAGATGGGTGGGTCAGTCAGTCAGTCAGTCGACAGCAAGCTGGCCTGGTCGGCTGAAATGTATATTGCGCCCTCTGCACAGTTTATCCGTGAAGAGGATGCACGAGAGGAATGTGTGTTTATCAAAAAGCATACACAATGGCCTCTGGTGGATTTGCAAAAACTGCAAGCAGACGTACCTTCGGTTACGTATTTCACTGTGCCCAGAAATGGAGACCTTGGTATGCATCCACAACGAGCCTGAGTTGGTAGTTTCTCGATGACAGGTGGCTGGAGGAGAGAGAGGTCAGTCTTGCTGGATGAAAAGAAAAGTCATTCCAGGCGAGGGGAATGTTATTGCATTTTGACTAATAGCCCACCCACGAATGTAAATTGTCATCATTTACTCACCTTCATGTCGTTCCAGTTCTGTATGGCTTTCTTTCTTATACATAAGAGAAAACTGGAACGACTTGAGGGTGAGTAAATGATGACAAAAATGTTATTTTTGGCTGAATTATACGACTCAGACTTGGAAAATAAAGATATGCCTGTCACAACGTTTGCAAAATGATTTATAGGTTTGCTGTTACTGCTATAACTTTCAATGTAGGCTGTCTGGTGGGTGGTTCAGTTTGAACGTGAATGATTTACACTGATTTACAACACTAGTATTTGGACATATTGCCACAATTCAGAAATGAAGTGTCTGGTGAGTGATGATGAAGGCCCTAAAATAACTTCATCTATTTTAACTTCAAGATAAATCGATGAAAAACTGCAATATCAAACAAAATCAGACCATAACAAAGTTTGTTTATCATTCACCAATCAAACTATCCTAAAAAGTATGCTACACCAGTGGCCTGTTGCAAAAAGCTTTACATTAAAATATCGACAAATAAATCTGCTTTATTATATTACTAAAGTGACTTTTGAGCTGTTTGTGAACATAAATTATTAAAATCATTTGATTGATTTGCACTAATATAATTTTGCAGTGTTATCACCATATTTGCAGAAATATTATATTTCTGATAATGATATCTCTCATTGCAATGACTCTGTGTCATGCAAATTCCCTCTATTTATTTAATGTAAGAGCTGTCCGTCTATAATTAGAGGCTTTTAAAGGGTCTTTACCTGGTTTTCTAATGGGTTATTATTATTTTTATTTTTCCTGCCTCCACAGCTCTTATCCTTAAGATGTCTTATTATATACACGAGATATACTTGCTATACTCGCTTCAGTTAATCTCTATTGAATTGGAAGTTAATTGGCGGGTCTTCCATTCATTACAGATGCTTCCATATTTACTCTGTTATTTCTCTGCTTCTCTTACTGTAAGTTCCCTGTTCCATGTATTTGTGCTAATGTTTTTCCTATAATTTCTGCTCAGTTCTTATCAGTTACAGCTATTGCAAAATACACAGATATTACCACTTACTTTCATCTTAAATTCACTTTACATTCAAAATGCACACACCAACCTATGTTGGGTCATATATGGACACACCCAACCATTGGTGTTTTAAATTTAAATTTAATTTAAAAAATTAACCCAATGATAAATTTGTCCATAATTGACCCATATTGGGTTATGACAATCCAGCATTTTTTTGAGTGTTCTCTTGACCATATTCCACCCATTCACCAATGATTGATCTTCTAATTGCGCCACGAAAATTATGACAGCTTTTTCATTAAAGATGTCAATATCTTGATTTGAGTCAGATGTTACTGTTCTACTCTTCTATATGTCTAAATGTCCAACCAGCTTTTTGATAAGTGATCACTCCTAATACTAGATTCCCTCCAAACTTCTCAATTACACTTACTAGCAAATTATTTATAACTAGTATTAAATCTAACACAGAATCCATCTTTGTAAGAACTTTGATACTAGTTCTCCTCAAATCATTATACCAACTCCCTTAGCTAAGAGACATGTCCATATTTCCCACCAAAACGAGTAGTGCCATTCCAATTATAAGTCTAAGTTTGACAGATTTTATACACACATTAGAGCTGTAATTGGGCCTTAAAAGTTAGGCCTGACGGAATTGAGCCCAAGCCTGACAAGTACATTTTGATGGAGAGCTTTTTAAAAGCCCAAAGCCTTTTACAGCCCTACATTATTCAAATTTAATTCATACATGTTTTACATAACTTATTCATAATTCCTTACATTTATACAGTATATCACTTTTCTGGGCACTCAAAGTGCTTTACTGATTTTGGGGGGGAATCTCCTCAACCACCACAAGTGTGTGCAGAATCCTCCTGAGTGATGCAACGGCAGCCATTTTGTGCCAGAACACAGACCAGCTTATGGAGTGATGAAGTCAATTATGATTCATGACTAATTTCAAGAGTTCACACTTAGCTGATGATTGATCATAAAGCTTGTTTGTCATGCTGTCCCGGGATAGAGCCCTGAGCTCATAAGATCCTCGAGCCCGGGGCTCCCTCCCGTTTGCAAGGCGAGAGGGGAGTTTGAGCTTAGGCAGATCTTGAGAACTTCCCTACTGTAGTAGCTAATGAACAGATAGTGATTGCTCTTAAGAGATGACTACTTTCTAGGTGCTTGTTTATGGTGCCGATTTGGATTAGTCAATTAACTTAAGTTGCGTGTTTTTTGGGCGGTGGGTGGAAACCGGGGAACCTGGGGGAAACCCACGAGAGCACGGGGGGACATCTAAACTCCGCACAGAAACGCCGGCTGGCTTGGTAAGTACTAGAACCAGTGACGTTCTTGCTGTGAGGCAACAGTGCTAACCACTGGGCCACCGTGCCACCCATCCAGGAAAGAAGAAGTTGGAGGGGTCGAAGGGGGGATTCTTCAAAACAAAGATGGCTGTGATATGGAACTTAGGGTATTGAGAGTGTTTGTCTTACCTTCAGTTAGTTTGTCAGAGCCACACGCCAAGCAGATTATCTGTGTTTTCCAAATGGTGCATATCACCCTCCAAAGAAATTTAGAGTGAAAACAATTAAACTGAAGTGTTTTTCCAAACAGAAGTGCTGCAAACTGTCCTCTTCAAAGGGATCAGGTATGGGTAAAACTGATGGACACCTTAGGCCCCCATGATTCTTTGCGCAGAGAGGTTGTTTGATGTTGCACACTGTTTCATTCAGAAAGGCTCATATCTGTGCTCTTGGTAAACCATTTGAAAGGATTAGGATGTAGGGATGAGCCCTTCTGAATGAAAATCAGTTTATATGATGCAAACATCAAAATGTATTTGTATACAAAGGATTATTCTTTTGAGGTAACATAACATTAAGGTAAAATTTCAATAACCTGTATCCATGTAATCCATGTAATGCAATATGTATGAAAAATAAAGGTGATGGTTGGTGTTATACTGCCTCTAGTGTTCATTTCAGCTAAAACTGTAGTGAATTGTGCAACACGAGCTCATTGTGGATATGTACCTCCGTCTACATTTCTGGAGACCTCGAAATATGTACCCTGGCTGGATTTTGTCTTTAAAAGCAAAGGCTACGGGGAAATATGACACTACCAACTGGTTCTTTTCCTTTTTGTGCTACCAACTGACCTCTTACCTCCGTATGGACAGCTTTTCCGGGTGTTACCAGTTTAAACGTTAATGAAAGCAGGTAAAACAAAACAAAAAATAAATAAATAACAGGCCCAAACATGTGGTAAAATCTGAAAAAATGGTGAAATCACGGGGCCACAATGGCTTTTCTTTTTCTAGATCGCTTTTGAAAACACTATCGGTTGGGTTTAGGGAAGAGGGTGGGCGGATCAGTCAGTTGAAATGTGTGCTGTTGCACCCTCTAGTGGATTTACGTGAGAAGAGGATGTACAAATGGCAAGCGCGAGAGAAAATTAAGATCATCAAAAAGTGTACATAACAACCTCTGATGTCTAATATTAATATGCAAAAATGCAAGGCGACGTGCATATTTTACGGTCCCTAGGAATGTAGACGGGGTACGTATCCACAATGAACCTGGGTTGGAATTGTAGGTACATTTGGGGATTTTTGCAAAAATGTGTTTTTGTATTTATATTCTCTTAAATGTTTTAACCCAACAATTATGTTTCTACATGTGATACATCTGACCCAAATTTGCTTTGAAAGAACCCTTGATTTTTGTGGAGTGTAGAGTCACTGAACAGTCAAATAACACTTCATGATATAAAATGGCTGTGAGAGCTCATCAAAATTCAGGATTATTTGAGATTTAGCCATGTGTAGTGACATCTGATAGCTTCATCTGTGCCAGCTGGACCTGCCGAAGGAGGATTGTAATTATACTGATGGTAATGATAGCAATTCAGAGCCTCTTTTTACATTCTCATCATAACACATCGCTTTCAAACACGGCCATTGATGCACCATATTTGGGGGAGATTCAGCTGTCCCAGTCTTTCATCTCCACTCTCCTAAAAATCTGTTATTCTGTGCTTATTATTGCTTGGCTGCAGAAAAAAATCATGCCTTTAGGGTATTTCACTATAAATATTCTCATTTTCAATGACTGATAAACTTTCAAAATATTTGTTGTATGCTGAATTATTATTCTCCCTCTCACTTAAAACATAAATGCTGGAGATTGTTATAACCCAATGTCGGGTCAAATATAGACTTGAGCATTTGATTTATTTCAATTACATGTAAATAATTGTTTTAACCTAACTGGTGGGTTTGTCCATATCTGACCCAATGTCTGTTAACAGAATTCAGCATGTTTAGAGTGTCCTAGCCTAGAGCACCACATTAAGAGCACAATAACTGCAAAATGTCCACCTTTTACAGATATACATCATTCTGACAACATTTAATAGATTTAATTACAAAAATTATCTTGTGAATTGCACTTACAGCAATAACCAAAGCACTGGACCAACACATTTCAGATCTGAGGCTAAATATTAGTCACTAATATAATCATTTAAAAGGATAGTTCACCCCCAAAATCTAAATTCTGTCATTATTTACTCACTATTCACTTGTTGCTAAGCAAATAACATATTTGATGAATGCTAGAAACCAGTAGCCATTGGCTTATGGCAATCTGTTTTGAAATTTAATCTATAACCTAGTATATATTTTCATGTTACTAGTGCTATTTTTTAGATACTAGTATCTTTTCCATTAAGTACTAGTGCTTACTCATTAGACCAGGGGTCACCAATCTTGGTCCTCGAGGGCCGGTGTCCCTCCAGGGTTTAGCTCCAACTTGCTCCTACACACCTGCCTAGGTGTTTCAAGTATACCAAGTAAGACTTTGATTAGCTTGTTCAGGTGTGCTTGATTAGGGTTGGAGGTAAAATCTGCAGGACACCAGCCCTTCAGGAACAAGTTTGGTGACCCCTGCATTAGACACTAATTATTTTTATTAGATACTAGTACTCATTCATTAGATACTAGTATCTATTAAATAGATACTAGTATTAGATACTTGTACTTAAGTATTAGATACTAGTACTTATTCATTTGAGACTAGTTCTTATTCATTAGATACTCAAACTTATGTATTAGATACTAGTACTTATTAGTATCTATTTAATATGTACTAGAACTTATTCATTGGGTACTAGTGCTTATTAAATAGACACTAGTTCTGATTTATTAGATACTACTTATATTAATAATGACTAGTAACTATTCTGTTGTTACTAGTAACATTTAACATTTTTCCATTGATTTCTATGGGATCTGTCACTGATACTATTCAGTTTTGAGTGGTATGTATTCAAGCGGGAACTATTACATATTTTTATGTACTAGTACTTATTAATTAGATACTAGTACCTAATTACTAGATACTAGTACGTATGTATTAGATACTAGTACTTATCCATTAGATACTAGTATCTATTTAATAGATATAGTGCTTATTAATCAGATACGAGTACTTATTAAATGAATACTAGTACTTTTGAAATAGATACTACAACTTATTTAAAAGATACACATTTATTCAATACTAGTACTTGTTTGAAATGTTACTAGTAAAAATCTTTTATTTTACTAGTAAAATGTTTAATTGAACTTCCATTTGGACTAGTCATAACATAAGATGAGTAAAAAAGCAGAACTGACAAGTAAAATAAAAACTGTTACGAGTAATAGTTATAAAAGATACTAGTGTTTGATAAATAAATACTAGTACTGATGAACTATTAAATAGATACTGATATCTAATGAATACGTACTAATACCTATTAAATAGATACTAGTATCTAATGTAAAAGTACTAGTATCTAATACACAAGTACTAGTATCTATTAATTAGGTACTAGTATCTAATGATTAACTACTAGTACATAAAGATATGAACTAGTCCCAGCTGGAATATACTAGTGAAAACTGAATGATATCTCAATGACAGATTCCGTAGAAATCAATGGAATATTTTTTTATTTGCTACAAGTAACAACAGAATAGTTATTAGTCACTATTAAAATAAGTACTAGTAGCTCATAAATAAGAACTAGTATCTATTTAATAAGTACTATTACCTAATGTATAGGTACTAGTACCTATTAAATAGATTTAGTAGGGGGAGACCGGGTATGGTTGAAACAGAGATGTAACACTACCAATTCCACGAATCAGGGATAAGATAGGGGTCATGTGACATTTTCAGTTTTCTCAGGTTTCCTTAATCACATGTGGAGATTTTCCAGTCAGTCTTGAAATATCTTCTGAAGCTACAACAGAAAATCGAATTCTGAGGTAAGAAAGTAAAAAAACTAAAAATAACAAGATGCTATTTTGTTTAGTACATCTACCATTGTAGATGATGTACGAGTTATATAAGGTCAAACTGTAGTTTCTCTAGTAAAAAATTGTGCATCAACCTCCTGCTAATTTTAAAGCACCGTTAATAGAGCTAGCTAAACAATGGGTGACAGTGGCGGGGTAGGTGGAAAGTATACACACTCTTACACTTACACACACTTTGGAAGTATACACACACTTACACACACAAACACACAAATACGAATGTGCACGTATAGACATGCACACACACTTCCAATATTCACATATTGTATTGTTGCAGTCATTTATTTACAATAAAACTGTTGTTGTGGCAAATCACTTGTAGTACCCTTGTGCATTTTGTCTACCTGTTACAACTTACCCCAGTATGTGTTACAACCAGTGGTGTAGTCGGGCCTATATGCACGTATACTCAGTATGCCTACTTTTTTCCACTAGCTGTTTGGGTATTACGACTTCTGAGGATCAATACTTCCGTATACCCTCGGTATACTCACTTGTTTTGCTGATTAGACTTCCCTAATTTACGTGTATTCGCATCCCCTTTAACTGTATACCAAATGTTTTTTTAACTCTCATCTTAATTTGTTTTTCGAAGTCAGCTGAATGATGTCTCGCTGAAACGTTCAGGTAAAATTATAATACAGCATGGGTGGGTTGGGTGAGTAATAAGTACACCCCTCTTTTTTTTTTTTTAGGACTACACCACTAGTTAAAACCTACCTCAGTAGTGGAGTAGTACAAATGACCACTTTGTATTTGTCATCATCTCATAAAGTCTGTGATATAGTTTAAGAAATAGAAATAGTTGACATTTGTAGTAGACAAAAAGTTAAAAGTTTCAGTCATGTAGCTAAAAAGGGTAATTTTAGGTGCTAAAGAAAAATTATCACAACAATTGAACAATTATCGCTGGTCTCCTGCTATCTAATGAATAAACACTAGTATCTAGTGAGTGAGTAGTATCTACTAGTATCTTATAAAAATAACTAGTGTCTGAGTAAGTACTAAAAAGCACTGGTAGCCTATCTATATGCACTACTAATGAATAAGTACTAGTATAGAAAAGATACTAATATCTAAAAAAAAAATAAGCACTAACATTAAAATAGATACTGTATACGGGTTATGATTTTCAAAATGGCCTGCCATAATTGGCTTCCATACAAGCCTCTCTTAGGCTACTAAGTCATACTTAGGCTACCTGTTTTCTTGCTTTTTTTTTTTATCTTATTTTTTTGTGTTCAAAAGAAACTTATAAAGGTTTGGAGCCCCTTGAAGGTGAGTAAATGTTCATTTTGGGCGAACTGTCGCTTTAAATGTGCTCGTTTTAAATAACAAATTGAATCATTGTTTACGTTTTACTGGCTTAAACAGTCATACTGACACCTAGTGGATTAAACGCACCATCACACAAACGGTTTACTGATTGCACAGTAGAAATGATTTTAATCACAAGAGACACGATTAATTTATTCCACATGTAAGTGTGACTAATTATTAAACAATGAGGTTAATGAGATGAAGTGAACAGAATTCAGCTAGTTATGTGATCCCAGCACTGCCACGAAGAGACCTTCTCCATGTAAAACTAATTAGACTAGATAGACTACTACTGACGAGTTTGTTTTTATCATTCCAGTCATCTTTCCCAGAAGTGCCATTCATTTTTCAAATAAAACAGTGTGTGTGTGTGTGTGTCCATCAGTGTAAAGGCTGAAGAGATTTTAGCCTCTTAGCAACAGCATGGTTTTGTGGCATTTTCTGAGAATTTACCCAAGGTTATTCTTCTCAATCATTCAGATCTGCCATACTCAATACCACCATTCAATCACAGCAGAACTAACAAAACATGGACAGCCTAGAAAACCGAGAGATTCCTTTAACCAAGCATCCAGCTCTCTGCTACAAAAGAGGTTTTAAGCGTTTGGTATGTTAAAGAGCGTGGGTGGATTTAATTATCAACGCTGTCACGCCTCTGCAGTGAGCTTTGACCTTGGCTGTTTTTGTCAGGCTTGTGTTCATATGATGTTCTCTGACCCGTCAGGATGTGTAGATGATGATCCGTTGCTGTGGTGACATATCCAGTCTCCTGAAGAGTCATGTGCCACATTTTTGAGATGAGATTTCCCAGTTTGTTCAGCGTTCAATAAAACCTGTAACCTCTCACATCTTATCTTTACACACACTGCAGCCGTTGACTATGAAGCACAGATGGTGGTAGAAATGGAGAGGATAAAAGATCACATTTTTATGCATTAGACCAGTGTTTCCCAACCCTGTTCCTGAAGGCACACCAACAGTACACATTTTCAACCTCTCCCTAATCAAACACACCTGAATCAACTCATCAGAACATTAGAAAAGACCCCAAAAACCTGACACGAATGGGTCAGATAAGGGAGACATACAAAATATGTACTGTTGGTGTGCCTCCAGGAACAGGGTTGGGAAACACTACATTAGACAATGACATACTCGGTAACACATTAAAATAATGGTCTGATAGTTAATTTGTTTACTAACATAAACAAACAATACATTACGTTATTAATTAATTTTAATATTATTTAAAGGGCACCTAGGTTACCCCTTTTTTTGTCTTTTGTGTCTCCAGAATGTGTCTGTAAAGTTTCAGCTCAAAACACCCATCAGATTATTAATTATACCTTTCATAATTTTCTATTTTATAGCTCCCCTGCTGAAACCAGCCTAGGCTGGTTGGCTGGTTTTAGCTGGTTGACCAGCCTGGTTTTAGAGGAGTTTTGGCCATTTCCAGGCTGGTTTCCAGCCATTTCCAGCCTGGTCTTAGCTGGTCAGGCTGGAAGATGACCAGCTAAAACCAGCCTAACCAGGCTGGGAGCCCAGCCAAAACCAGCTATGTTCAGCTTAAACCAGGCTGGTCAAGGTGGTTTTAGCTGGTCATTTTCCAGCCTGACCAGCTAAGACCAGGCTGGAAATGGCCAAAACCCCTCTAAAACCAGCCAACCAGCTTAGGCAGGTTTAAGCTGTTCTTTTTAGCAGGGTCTGAGCAGCAGGTAGCGTTTTTTTGTGTACTGCACCTTTAAGGCTAGACCTTCACGCCCACTGTTTCCACGTGCCTGTCAGTGTGCCTTAATCTCCTCCCTTGGCTGCCTCAGACAACAGACAGACATGAAGGAACCAGATCTCACGTAACGTTTGTGAGAAATACTACTGTAAGAATTTACCAATGATTATTTGATGCATTTGTTGGGGAGTTGCAATTAGTGGTGGGCAAAGCGAGGCTTCATGAAACACTGAAACAGTCTAAGCAAGTGTGTCGAAGCTTCAAAACGTTTCGAAACCTCACTCTACGGTAACACCTAGTGGTCATTTTTATGTATTGCACTGGAACAGCTTCAGCAAAGAACAGTTGAGCAAATTGAGGTATTAAACCACACTTTGTAGGATTGAACCTTTAAGTGATTTAGTGGAGTGGTTATGTTTCCTGACTACCATGCGGGGATAGTGGGTTCAAATTCAGGCTGATGCAGCTATTTGAAATGCTTTAATATCAGTTTGAAATGCTTTGTTCTTGTATCGTTTTGTTTCAACATTGGTCAGACATCCGAATAAACACTTTGTGAATAAATTTGTCTTGTTTTGGTTATAAAACAGGATTGTTGCTAGATCAAAGACGATAGAAGTAAACAGGAATTATTTATATTATTCATTAAATTTCCTATTTATTGTATTTATTGTCTACCCAAACCCTAAACCCAACCATCACAGTACTGTAAAATATTAATTATTGTTTTACAGTGTTACAAAAATGATGCTAAATTGATGGCGTATCCACTCTAGACTACAACATAAAAGAGTAACATGATTAAAGTACATAAAATCATGATTCGAACCCAAAAGTAATTTGAAGCACAGGAACAACGTGCACAAACACAGTCCACTACGCCATATGAGACAGAAGCATTCACTGACCCTGTCAGTCAATTGAAGATTCGCCAGGTCTTGAAACGCTTCTGAACTATTCGATGCTTTGAATCGCTTTAGTCACATGACCAGGTGTTTTGAAACAATTTAGTCATGTGACCTGGGTGTTTCGAATCATGCTTCGGTGCAGAGTTTCGAAACACTTGCGCTTCGGGATCTCGACACTGTTGAAACGTCAGTTTCACGTCAGCCATCCCTAGTTGCAATGATGAGTCAGACACAATGTCGTTACAAAGTTTACGCACACACACAGAACGCGCATTTGGCTTTGCACTGTTTTTGCACGCATATGTGACAGGATACAGGTTAATCTCCACTGCTCTATGAATATTCGTTAGTTAATGTACAAAATAAACCTGATTTAACGTCCACAAAGCGGGATTGAAGCGTCTTCTTTTATAATTGTTCTGACACGCGGCTGTGCTGATGAAGTAAATCTAAAGTGAATCGCTGTAATTCATTACACACGTGCACTGTTTTAAAACATATTAAACTTGTAAAATTCACTCTTGATCATGTTTGATGACGATTGATGATCCTATCAAACTGAACAGACCTTTTATTCCCGGATGCTTTGCACACGTCCTGTCTTGTTGATATGATTATACGCATTACTACGGAGACATGTTAATACGCAGCTGTCAATCAATTCGGTGGGATCACACTCCTATATCAAGTGGCCTCAAAACCGCTCCAATTGGTCCACCGTTTTTATGTTAAATTTAAAAAAAAAAGGACTGGCTGTGTTTATATCACCCCAATATGACGGTCTATACACTATACATACACATATGTCTGAAAAGTAGATTTTTCACCATAGGTGTCTCTTAAGTTAGATCATGTGAACTCTCTTATTATTAAATGTTGAACTATGATTATTTAATGCTTTACAAGATTATTCATAGTTTAATGTTGGGGTCATTATCACTATAAAGTGCCTTTAATGTCCCACAAGATTGAATCAGTTTTATATGAACATATTGCAAAATATTGAAATTCTGATGTTTTAATATGATTGGTTAAACCAGGGGTCACCAAACTTGTTCCTGGAGGGCCGGTGCACTACAGATTTTAGCTCCAACTCTAATCAAACACACCTGAACAAGCTAATCAAGGTCTTACTAAGTATACTTGAGGCAGGTGTGTTAAGGCAAGTTGGAGCTAAACTCTGCAGGGACACCGGCCCTCCAGGACCGAGATTGGTGACCCCTGGGTTAAACCTTTACACACATGCAGGTAAAACTTAAGTGTTTTGAAATATGTTTTTGTCAAATTTTGCCTTATTCTTTCATTGAATGGATGTGATTTTGTCATGTCCCACACACTGCTCAGCCAACTTCAGTGAGTCTAAAACGTAGGTAAATTAAATCAAATTAGATCAAATAAGATTTTTAACAAGTTATTTGATCAGATAAGTCATTTTGATATCTTTTATTTTGTTTTCACAATATAAACATGCATTATGGATGTGACAAAAAAAGTCAGCGAGTTTACAGTATACAACATGCTTTGTAGAAATTCTGTGAATTAAACTGCACAACCCAAAAGAAACAATGCTCATCAAAAGGATAAGAGTTGACTCTCTATAGAACAAAAATGATTGATTTTATTTTATTTAACATTTTTGTATTTATTATGGAAAAAGCTTGGTTATGGGTGTGACATCTATTCATTATGAATGTGGAATTGCCACTTGTGTGACTTTGGCAAATCAAATATAATTGTTTGAGAACACTGACAGAGACATTGAGTATTTTTACAGTCAAAATACAAGAATACACAAAAAAAACGTAGAAAGGGTTTCGCTATTTTGGTAAAAAAAAGAGTCATGGCAAGGTTTACATTTGCATGGAATTGCTCTAATGCTTAATAGGTTTATCCATTTCATTGCAGTTGTGACACACCAACCTATCTGGTCTAGTTCAGGTCCATTCATCCATTTTACTTTCGGCTTAGGAGTCACCACAGCGGAATGAACTGCCAACTCAACAGCCGAAACCCAGTACTGAGAAACACCTCACTCTCACATTAGCGCCAAATTAGTTTATTCAATTCACCTATAGTGCATGTCTTTGGACTGTGAGGGAAACCGAAGCACCTGGAGGAAACCCACACCAACACGAGGTGAACATGCAAACTCCACACTCCAAACTGGCCCAACCAGGACTCGAACCAGCGACCTTCTTGCTGTGAGGTGAGAGTGCTAACCACTGAGCCACCACATCGCCCTTGTTTGCAACCAGTTACCTTAAATGACTGAATCTTTTTTTTTTTTTTCATATGTTATTGCAGAAGAACAACATCTATATCACACACTGCATGAAAGCATAAATGGACACTGTATTAAAAGCGATATTAGCGCACTAATAAACAACATCATCCATGGCTGCCTGCATCATAACATAATGGCTTTTCATGCATGAGCATTTTGATCAAATCCATAAAGGCGTTGAATTGTGATTCATCTCCCAGAATTATCATAATGCGTCACCCCATATGGCACAAGCAGAACAGAAAGTGAAAAATCACATCTAATTTCCTGTGTACACATCCCAGTCGCTCATTTGCTTGGTTGAATGGGGGGGAAAAAAAAAAGGGTCATTGATGACCAGGTCCACCTTTCATCTGTGTTGTTGGACAACTTGTCTACATCTTAGTTGTTTTTTGCCTGCATGTACAGTTGAGGTCAGAATTATTAGCCCCCCGATTATATTTTTTCCACAGTTTCTGTTTAACGGAGAGAAGATTCTCAACACATTTCTAAACATAATGGTTTTAATAACTCATAATTATGATGTTACTTTGACTAAGCATGGCTATGAAGCAGAAAGGAGGACAAGTCAGGGAGGTAACGAAGACTTTATAACATTAATTATCGGCCATGAATCGGGTCAAAGACAACAGATAATTCTATAAAACATTTGTATTCTATATAACTGTCAATTAATATTTTTGCAAAAGTCTTAGAATATTATGCAGTTGTGTCTTTACATTGTTTTCAGTTCCATTTTGCATGGAGTTGTTATTTATTTCAAATAAAATGTATAATAATTAAATTATAGATACAGTCTTTTTCTTGGGGTGGTTCCACCCAGGGTGCCATTTAAACTAGAACCTTCACTGGGGGAAACATTTCTATGTACTGTATTCAGACTACACAGCCCATCTAAAAGTATTTATTGCCCCCTTGTGGCCAATTTTGAAATAGTTGTGTCACTCCTATTCTCAGTGTAGTATCCCATTCTAATATTGTACAAGCTCAAAATTAGTTACGCGTTACGGTACTAAAGTACTAGTTAGGCCATTTAAGTAATAATCTTGTGTAGTTTAACAGTTGTTAATTGGACTATTAAACAGTACGCAAATGTAAATACATTGCTTGGTCATTTTAGTTTAGGAGCAAAGATAAAGCAACACAGTACTAACAAAAACAGTAGCCTATTGCATCTAGAAGAAACCAGGGACAAGTCAACATCACTAAAATAAAAAATTGCTACAGAGACCATTAAAAAATCATTTGTGATCTTTATTTTGTTAACACACACGTGGAATTCAGAAGTAAAATTTGTGATTTTCTGGACTGAAGTGGCAAAAGGTGGAAAAAAAATAAAACCAACATGAACCCATACTCTGAGAACCTCTTAGAGGAATGAACAAACATAAGGGTTCACACTGGAGAGAAGCATTACACTGCCTTAAAACCGCAACTTAAGGAAAGATGTACTGCCAAAACATTTGTTGTGGAACAAGTTGCCAAGAAAAACAAAACCTGTAGTGAACAAAGGGGATCTATAAAAAGTTGTTATAGCGAGGTCAGCAGGTGTGGAGAGATTTCCACTAGTGCAGGTGTTGAGCTGGTTCAGTCTGTAGCTCATTGCAATACTCTCATGATGGCCTACAGATCTTTCTCCAAAGGAAAAGCAGCACAACCATTGTGAGAAACCAGATCCTCCCTCAAAAAGTGGAGTCCTCAAACTACAGGTAGATAAAAATAAAAACCAAGCACATATCGGCTATTCTACTTCATGAACACAATGAGAAACATTAACTACCATGCAAGTTAAGAAATTTCACAAATTACTACTCACGGTTTTGTCCCATGTGGTGTGGTGCAGCTGCCATTTTCCCTGCAAAGAAGAGGAATAAATTAGAGACTATGTAAATCAGGGGTGCCTGGTCCTGGAGGGCCAGTGTTCTGCATAGCTCAGCTCAAACTTCCTTTAACAGACCTAGAGCAGGGGTGGGCAAACTCAGTCCTGGAGGGCTGGTGTCCGGCACGGTTTAGCTCCAACACTAATCAAACACTTGAACATGCCAACCAGTGTCTTCAAGAACACTAGAAATCTATAAATCAGGCATGTTTGATTAGAGTTGGAGCTAAACCATGCAGGACACCGGCCTTCCAGGACGGAGTTTGCCCACCCCTGACCTAGAGGGAGCTTGATTAGCTGGCTCAGGTGGGTCTAATTAAGGTAGGAGCCAAACTCTACAGGACACTGGCCATCCAGGACCAGGTTTGGGCACCCCTGGTGTAAAGTAAAAAATAAATAAATAAAATAATAATAATAAAAAAAAAAAAAAAAAAAAAAAAAAAAAAAAAAGATAATTTTTTGGAACACCATATCTTGCTAGCTACCATTACCATTTAAAATAAGGTTGCATATAAAGCAGCAAGAAACAAAATAGTCACGAAGGGAGGGGGAAAAGATACAATAGCATACAACATCTTAAGTACGTTCACCCAAAACTAGATGCAGTCACTTAAACCGGTTTGAATCTGTGAACAGAAGTAATTTATAAAATTACAAAAGCATCAGCTAGCATGGTTTAACTTCATTTAAAATCATTCAACAAGAACTCAAAAAAAGGTTAAAAACTTGAGGGTGCATAAAGTGTTGGGGGTGAACCAGCCCTTTAAAAGCACTCAACCATCTTTAATTGGAGCAGATTTTCTTCTAAAAACATAACTTTACTCACCTGTGGTCACATTAGTCAATCCATCTTCAACCAGATCATAGAGGTCACTTATTTCTCAAAAGAACCCCAACATAATCTGCTCCTACTTCTCCAGGTGTATCCCAAGCAATTGCCAGGAGATACAAGTCAAAGTTCATCCAGTTTGGAGCTTCCTCCTGGTGGGACAATCCCAGAGCACCTCCATAAACAGGTATCCAAAAACAGATGGCCGAGCCATATTTACAGGTTTCTTTCAATGTGGAGGAACAGTGACTCTACTCCAAATATCTTCCAGTACAGTTTCTCATGTTGGTCAATTCTCAGATTGACTGGTAAATCAAAAGCACTAGCTTTCAACTCAGCCTCTTCTTCACTACATCATATCTACTGACTGCAATTTAACTGCATGTGGAAATGTGCAAACGGAGCATGCTTCATATGGGGTTTCTTAACGAGCATGTTGTAGCTGAAAGCAATGACAGTTCCCTGAACAGATATCAATGGAGTACACATGGCACTCATTGCTAGCTGATTAGATATGTAAATGAGGAAGACTTGCACTCCTACTAGCACTCTGTAGAAGTCATTAGCAAATATGTTTTATTCAGTTAAGACAGAGCTCAGGCCAGTGTCCTTGAGAGTTTAGCTCCAAGCTTTTACTAAACATACTAGAAACTATCTGGTGTGTTGAAGCAAATTGGAGCTAAACTTAGGAGGACACCGGCCCTCCAGGATAGATTTTGAACATCCCTGAGTTGAATAGTTAGATTAGTTAGTAAGTCTTAAATAGTTAGCTCAAAGATGAAGTTTTTGAGAATGATAAAGTGAGTGAATAATTTGTTAATAAAACTAGACATTATACAACAGCTGCTTTGCCTTTAGCATACAGAGTAAAAGCTGAAAAAAAAATAGCTGAGATACTTCTCAGATCATCATATTTCACTTCAATGTTCCTCTTCAGTGTATTAAGGAGATGTATCAGTCACATCAAGGTTTTATCATCTCTGGCTGTGTCCTAAAGTTACTTTATAGATAATGTTTTAGATTTAAAACACCTGCACTGTTCCTTTATACACTAAAAATGTTTGCTTGTTCAAACTACTTATTTAAAATGAGCTCCCTGCTGAAAAATCCAGCTTAAACCAGCCTAGGCTGGTTGACTGGTTTTAGCTGGTTGACCAGCCTGGTTTTAGAGGGGTTTTGGCCATTTCCAGGCTGGTTTCCAGCCATTTCCAGCCTGGTCTTAGCTGGTCAGGATGGAAAATGACCAGCTAAATCCAGCTAAAACCAGCTTGACCAGCCTAGCAAGGCTGGGAGGCCAGCCAAAACCAGCTATGTCCAGCTTAAACCAGGCGGGTCAAGATGGCTTTAGCTGGATTTAGCTGGTCATTTACCATCCTGACCAGCTAAGACCAGGCTGGAAATGGCTGGAAACCAGCCTGGAAATGGCCAAAACCCCTCTAAAACCAGGCTGGTCAACCAGCTTAAACCAGCCAACCAGCCTAGGCTGGTTTAAGCTGGATTTTCAGCTGGGTTTAATATGTTTTATTCAGTGAAGACTTGAATATTTAGCTCAGAGATGGTTAGCTACTTTTTTTCTACTGTATGCTTAATGCTAAAGGCAAAGCAGCTGTTGTATAATGGCTAGTTTTATTAACAAATTAAGGTATTTCTTCACTTTATCATTCTCAAAAGCTTCCTCTCTGAGCTATCCAACAAAGTCTTAACTGTATAAAACATATTTCCTAATGACTGCTACAGAGTGCTGTATTAAAACAATTAAGTTGCCCAAAAACAAACTAGAATTGTGTTGATTTTACTCATTTTAAATAAGTAGTTTTTACTGTATAAAGCAACAGTGCAGGTGTTTTAAATCTGAAACATTATCTGTAAAGTTACTTTTAGGACACAGCCAGAGTTGACAAAACACTGATGTGACTGATACATCTCTTTAAAACACTGAAGAGGAATATTGAAGTGAAATATATGATGAGGTTAAGGTATTACTCACTTTATCATTCACAAAATGAAGTTTATTTATAAACTAATTTCGAGAGGATTGCGTGCTTATGATTGCTTGCAGTTGGTCCTGTTCAATTTATGATTCATCAATCAGACCATTCCTAAGCCACTATAAATACCCTAAGTTCCAAGTCACAGCCATCTTTATTTTGAAGAATCCCCCTTCCACTCATATGCCTTAGTTGGGTGGCCCAGTTAGCACTGTTGCCTCACAGCAAGAACGTCAGTTGTCAGATGATAATATTATATTTCACTTCAGTGTTTAAAGGATTATCAGTCACATCAAGGTTTTATCATCTCTGGCTCCTAAAGTTACTTTATAGATCATATTTTTTTTTCCAATTTATCAACAAGTAATCCATTTAAATCGATTTGAAACAACGTGAATTGTGTGGAACCCACCATAAAGTTTATATTTTCAGTAATTTTTAAATCAATTATAACACACTGTGTGAATGGTAGTACAACAACCCACTCAATTAAAAATAACAAGGTATTTGGGACTTTTCAGTATTTAGGACTTTTGGGGTTGCGTAACGTGACGTGCGTGATATAACCTGCGTGTGGCGTTTGCCGGTCTCGTGATGCTCTGCTGTTGATTCTGATTGGCTACTACTGGCCGTGTGGCGAGTGATCTGAGCGCTGATTCGCTGATGCGGTTCAAGAGAATGGAAAGGGTAATTTCTCGTGACTGATGGTGAAATGGTCTGCCGGCTAAACAAGAACTGAGCTGGACAGGTCGGATGTCATAAAAACGTCTATAAGCAACAAACAAACCTACACACTGGTTTCCCGCATAACTGCAGCAGAGAAAGCGACGGTAACGGATTGAAAATGGGGGAAGAGACTGGGAGCTCCGTGAACAGAGAGAACCAGAACACGAAGGATGAAAACACACACGAGGATAGCGGTGTAAAATATTACACACGCAAGGAGGTTCAAGTCCATAACATTAGCAATGACACGTGGCTCATCATTCATGATAAAGTTTACGATATCACAAGTTTCATGGAGGAGGTAAGAGAGAGTTGGAGTTTCATCTTGGTTTCCAACATCACAGTAAAGCAATAAAGCCTGCATGATTTTACATTCCTGATATTTATAACGTTATATTTTACATACTGGCTTATATTAGGTTCTAATTTACAGCTAGATTGTTTGTAGATGCACACGCCAGGCTGCTGTCAAGCTCAGCAAAGTTTCCGTGGCCCGATCTGTGAGTTAGCATAATAACTGTAGATTTAGTGAAGCAAACAACACTGAATTATCAGCTAAATACCATTATTTGTTCTTATTTACTATCAAAACACATAGGAAGACACTGAATGATTGGGTATTAGCCATTTAGCTGCCCGGCTAGCCTGTACACGTTGAGCTGTCACATCTGAAATAAACGATTCCAGTTCTCACCGAGTGGTGTTACAAGTTTTACATTTATTTACCATCAATATTATGTTTGAGATCTTTATGTAGCCTAGACTTGGTTCATATTGCATTTTTGTACAAAATAATTATTATGATGTTGCGTGAAACCGAGCGCGTCAGGAGTCGAATCTTTATTATGAATCACAAGGACGATTCTGTTCCCAATGATTCTTTTAGTTCATTTGAGAAAGTAATATTTCCCATTTTATTAAATACATTTGCTCAAAACATCTATTATAAATTATTTTAAATAATACCTCACTTATAAAATAAATATGACTACAATATAATTGTACAATTTTGTCTTATGACCACAGTTGGTATTTACATTGATTTAGTTTAAGTAGTTGACAGTAATAGCTCTTATTTTTCTCAAGTTGTATGAGTATTACTTAATTAGTCATTGTCATTAATTAAAACATATAAAATAGTTATTTATTATCAGTAAAGTCCTTGTAAGGTTTTACTTATTATATATTATAATGAGATGTGCCGTCTGAAAGTTTTCTCAAAATTTTTAATTTTTCCTCACCCTCCTGTTTATGTTCAGTTAATTTATATTAAAGGCAATGAAAATTACCTATTCTTTGCACTAAGGGTAAAATTAATGAAACCACACACAACAACCTGAGGAAAATGTTATTTTTAGATGAAAATATCTGACAGCACTTTTGCATCTAAACTCTTTAATATATATTTATGTATTCATTTTTTTTTGGTATCAGCCATTCATTTACAAGAAAACATGGTTTTGGCAGCCTAATGTAAACTTTTTAGTTATTTTTTTTTTTAGATAGAACCTTAGATCCACCTTATTTTATTACTTCTGGAACAAAGCTCATGAGTAAGCGAGTTGCACTCAAGAACCGGTTTTTGAACCACCAATCTTGATGTTGCATGACAGGATTTCATTTGTTTTTTTTTCTCGATTGTCACCGAAACAAACCTCCCTTGAAATTTCAATACTTTCAGTTGAGTTCAGTTTGATTATAGAGCACACAGGCCAACTAAAGTACTGTACAGGTCAAATGAGATAAAATACACTAATAGCAGCAAAAAACAGTTAAAACACAACACGCGGGTAAAGTGGAGGTCAATCTAAAATAGAGTGGGAGTTTGTTCCAGAGTAGGGCCATCTGACCACTTCAAAGTAGGGCTGCACAATATATCGTTTCAGCATCGATATTGCAATGTGATCATTCGCAATAGTCACATCATGAGTAAACGCAATATTAAGTCTGAATTATTATTTATAATTTTGCGAGTGTTTTTTTCTCTTTTTTTGAGGCCTGTGGCTGTGTGATGCTTTTAAAAGCATTCAGGCAAATGAAAACATACTATTGTAACTTTGAAAAATGAATAATGATTAATTTTATTGAATTGTTTATAAAACAAAGACTATGCAGAATTTTTTTTACATTTGATTGTTCAATTACTGTATATCTGAATGCATATCAACTCTTCGGAAAACAATACAATGCTGTTTTAATTAGCATATTTTTCTTTATTGAATTTATCTATGCATGTAGATTGTTTATTTTATTTTATTTTATTTTATGCAGTCCCCTACAGCAGTGGTTTCCAACCTTTTTTTTGCCTGAGACCTCCTTTTCCGCTGGAATATATTGTAAGGCCTCCTCCATATTTAATGATACTATCACTCAGATGAGTTTGCAGTAGGTATGACAAAAAAGCGCAGATAATGCACTGTGGTCAGGGACTCTTTGCTCTTTGAGTCTGATGGTATGATAACCTTAAAAATATCATGGTTTCACGGTATTGTGATTACTGCTCCAAAATAAGTTTTCTATTAGAAACTACTTTTCGTCCCCATTGAACACAATATATTTTATTTTAAGAAACATTTTATATATTTTGGACCAGTAGCATTTGATGAAGACCGGAGATGCCCAAAATAGGGACTGCGGGTTAAAGTTGGCCCATGGTAACCTTTGATTTGATCCCATCTGAATAACCTAAAAATAACCTTTTGTTTATTTGATTTATTGCTGAGCTACAAAAAAGCCAACTGAAATTAAATGATTCAATGAAATGTTGTAAAAGAATCATACTTTTAAAATGTAAATACTGCCACTTGACAGATAGAGGACAATGCATGAGATATCTGCGAGCAAATCAAGGTAAAGGCAGGAACAGCTCGACTAGTATTTTTCACATCGAACTCCATTGTGTTAAAATTAAGATTGGTTTTACTGTAATACGTTCATTATTAAATGTTACAAATTATACTGACTTAGTTAATATGATTTAAAGCAACTTATTCTAGATATTTTTAAATATTACTGAATTAATTAGGAAATTACTAATGGCAAATTTAATATATACAGGTTTTAATATATTTTTGGCCCACAAACCTCAATCAATTTTGCTTTTTGGCCCTTTATAGGAAAAAGTTTGGGCACCCCTGATGTAGATGTTTATTTTCTGCTGGAGATACGGTTGCCCTAAAAAACTAAATAAAATAGTTGTAAAAAACATATTAAAAAATCTTGCAAATACCTTACGAACGGTATAACAGAACACTTTGGTGGTTCTAGATCCATGACTTTTTCAAACCGCGGTAAACCTTGTCCCCGGTTATCGTCCCATGTCTATTTGGTTGTTGTTGGTTTTTATTACATTTATATTTTAGTGAATTGTTTTTGCCATGAAAATAGCCTTTGTTGCTGACATTGCATTAAATTAAAATATATATGATATGATATGATATATGTGGAGAGATGAATTGATTTAGTGATTCAGGGACAATGTGATCACTTTAACAGGGTTAAAAATAATGACTTTTGCTTTCAAATGTTAGACTGCCTAGAGTACTCTTATCCTTTCAAGGCAATTAGATTAGGGGATGCAAGTTTTGCAACAGATGCATCTAGATTTATGGAACATGTACAGTTGAAGTCAGAATTATTACCTCCCCTGAGTTATTAGCCCCCACCAATTTCTGTTTAATGGAGAGAATATTTTTCCAACACATTTCTAAACATAATAGTTTTAATAACTCATTTCTAATAACTGATTTATTTGATGTTTGCTATGATGACAGTAAATAAAATTTGACTAGATATTCAATACAGACACTTCAATACAGTACTTTAAGTGACATTTAAAGGCTTAACTAGGATAGTTTGGCAAGTTAGGTTAATTGGGAAAGTCATTGTATAACGATGATTTGTTCTGTAGACTATCGAGAAAAAAAAATGCTTAAAGGGGCTAATAATTTTGACCTTAAAATGGTTTTAAATCAATTAAAAACTGCTTTTATTCTAGCCAAAATAAAACAAAAAGACTTTTTTTCCTGAAAAAAATTATAGGAAAAACTGAAAAATTCCTGAATCTGTTAAACATCATTTGGCAAATATTTGAAAAAGAAATTGACAGGAGGGCTAATAATTTGGACTTCAACATGTTTATGACTGAACTGAAGAGTGGCGATGTCTGGAAGATATAAACGTTCCTCGTCTCTTTCACAGCATCCAGGAGGTGAGGAGGTTTTGCTGGAGCAAGCAGGCGCAGATGCAACAGAAAGTTTTGAAGATGTGGGTCATTCAACAGACGCCCGGGAGATGCTCCAGCAGTATTACATTGGGGAGCTCCACATGGTACTGCTAGTTAACTTTATTATGAGTGTATTACTTTCAAGGCGCAACATGATGCTATTTTAGCTGGTCATCAATTTGTTTATTGGGTGTATTAGAAAAGGCTAACGTGCTTTAATGCGAGTTTAATGGACATGCTGGAAATTTAATAGCTGTTAGCATAATCGCAAGTTTCATCTTTCAAGGCTTTTAAAGCAGTTATAAATAGCTCGTAATGGCATCGGTTTTGCTGTATCAGTTTAAGCTCAAATCAGATTTTGGTAAAGTGTATTATCAAACCAATTGATTGGAACTAGTTTTGTAAGCACCACTTTAGCAAACTAAAATTCTCTAAAGCCTGGACTTTCTTAGTGCGTGTTTTAGGATGGGGATTGTGCTAATATTTTAGAGTTTCACATGGAAGTTGGCAGGAGTAATATCTGGTCTTTGATCATCTACTTTAATGTGTCTTAGATAAGTTTGGAGTTATGTTTTCCCTCAAAAGTAGGGGTGGGGAAAAGTGTTTGCATCCTTTAGCAATTAGCATCGATTTACAAATGTTCAAAAATTAACTTGTAAAATATTGGCTACAACAGTTTAACAAATGTATAATGTGATGTTGTCAGAACAAACAAGGTTTAAAGCCATAGATATTTACATTAGATGTCACCTACGCTATTGTTGTCTATTGGAAGAAATGCGTCAATAGAGCCGCCATTTTAGTACAGGGTAGCGCTCCTTTGAAATGAATGTGAGACCAAGGTGCAGCGGAGGACTGTGGCCATCCAGAGCCAGAGATATATACATATGCATATCTATGATCGGGAGTTTTCCTGCGGGTCAGTATGCAAATATTTTTTAAATTACGAAAATTAAAATTTTACATCACTTTTCTACATCGATAGATGACCGCACAGGCGTTGCTGATAAAGAGTGTGTTTTTGTGTGCATGGAAATGTATTATCCACTCTACCTGTTAAATTTGATCTAATCCGAGTCCTGAAACTCGCCCTCTCTCCTGCTTTCACTTTTCATTCTAACAGTGGGATCGATTCGTTTGTGAATGAATCTCCTGAACGACTCGTTCACTTAGCCGTCAATAATACAAGTTTCTGGCACCGCAGCATCTTGTCATATTTCATTTACATTGTTTGCTGCTTTTATTCAACAAAACTAACATAATCCTAGAATTTAGTGCGAGTTGGTGCTACTTTGCCTTATGGTCAATGCAGTAAGAGACTGTATTTTCGTCTTGTTGAGCACAAAAGTTCGTAAAATACAAAAACGTAAAAAACTAAATCTTACCTATAAAATATTCTGCCTTTGTGCTTTGTTTTCTTTGTTTGCTCGTCACTACACCCTTACACAGCGCTAAAGTCCAGCATCTTCACATTGGCTTAAGTCTTGACTAGTGCGGTTGAATGACATTGGAGCACTGTACAAATGTGGCGGTGCTATTGATGCATGTTTAGTGTCCGTACGTGATATCTAGTGTATATATATCTATGGTTAAAAGCAACTGTGAGCATGGTGAAGGATGGACAGTACAAGGGAAGGCCCAGCCAAAAAAGCAAATGAAGGTATACTGAGGAATATTTGAAAAAATAAAAGCCATTAACTTCTTCCACGGTATTTTTTTTTTAATTATTCCTATGTTGTTTATCAATGACTGCTTTTCCTCCAATATTCTTGGAGGAACCATATATAGTTACTTCATTGTCATCGATTACGTAAAATAAAAAAAAATTTAAGGTCAGGCGGCATGGTGGTTCACTGGTTAGCACTGTCTCCTAACAGCAAGAAGATGCTGGTTCGAGTCCCAGCTGGGCTACTTGGCATTTCTGTGTGAAGTTTGCATGTTCTTCCCATGTTAGTGTGGGTTTCCTCTTAGTGCTCCGGTTTCCCCCACAGTCCAAAGACATGCACTATAGGTGAATTTAATAAACTAAATTGGCCGTAGTGTATGAGTGTGTGTGTGAATGAGTGTGTAACTCAGTATTGGGTTGGGGCTGGAAGGACATCCGCTGCATAAAACATATGCCGGAATAGTTGGCGGTTCATTCCCCTTTAGCAACCCCAGATAAATAAGAGACAAAGCAGAAGGAAACAACCAGAAACACTCTAGTATTTCAGTGAGTGGCCTTTAAAGGGTTAATTGTAAAGTGTAGGGGCGAGGCTTTTAGACTAATGTCAAAATCACAAAAGAACCATATGAAGTTCATACAAAAGACAGTTGAGTGCCTAGTACATTGTGTGTATGTGACTATTGCGTAATGAGTCAATGGGACATGACTAGGAAAGAAGCTCCTATTCAAGAAGTGGCAAATTGTGCATGAATAAATTAAAAGCAGACCTATACACTATACACCTATACAAATCGAAGTATTGAAAATATTAAAGCACAAGAGACTGTTAAAATGGTAAGGTCTGCTTGTCCTGTGTGTAAATGAATGAAGGGCACAAATTTTTTTTTTACTAAACGCATACTGAAGCTAATGTTGTTTTTATCCTCTGCTACTTCACTATATGAGGACATGAACTTTCCAGCGTGTTATTTATTTATTTTTAATTTGCAAATGTAGTGGTGGTTTGTTCTAATAGCACTTTTTTGTGCAAATCAATTCCCTCATTTGATTATAATTTGACTTGCTGGAAAGACCAGGAAAACGGATGCATTTACCACTTTTCAAAGTTAATACAGTATATTTATGTGTATGTTTTTAAATTTAATATTTTAATTTCCTTTTTTTCAGTCTAGTAGAACAGGGGTTCCCAAACTTTTCAGCCCGTGACCCCAAAAATAACAATTATAGTCACTCACGACCCCCACTATACTCAGAGGTGGTTATAAACACACAAACATCAATAGAAACTATATAAACATGAGCGAATTGACCACACAAAAAAGTGCAACAGTCTAACAACCATAGAATTTAGGTCAGGGGTCTCAAACTTACTGACAATTCATAGGAGAGTCGTTTTAACAATTAAGCACAAGAAAACGTTACATAATTCATCTTAGGACAACAGACCTGATGTTTACATTTCAAGCATTACCTGTCACCAGTGAGGATGTGAATCAGCATGTTTATTGCTTCACACAACTGCTGAAGTATATCTGTGGCTGATTAAATTAGCGTTTTGACATTTAAACAGTCATAATAATGATAATAATAAATGTGATTATTCCATCCCAACAAATTGTTGTTTCACTAAAAGTTTAATAGATAACACAAGAACAGCAGAAACTATTTGGGTAACTTTACTGACTTTACTGGCAGTTGTTAGTATCTTTCTTTTTTTGTAAAACTACAACAAAGAGGGAGGAAGTATGTATGTATTGATGTTTACTTTAACATGTTCAGTTCAACCAGCAGTAAATGTACATCGTTTTCATAGAAATCTCAATACGCATATAAGGAAAATCTATTAAATGAGACCCTTTGAATCGAATATTAGCAAAATTAGCATATTTGTTACACCACCAGCAAAAAGTGTTTGTACAACAAAATACAGGTGGTATAAAACTAATAATAATTAAATGACCCTTGAATATTTACAAAAAATAGAGCTTTAGTAAAAATAGAGCGCTTCTGCACATTTATTTCAACGTTTAAATCAGCCACAGAAATATGCATGTGCGTTACTCTCGACTGCACGCTGAGAAAAAACTAAAGTAAAACTGAAATACAGCATAATACACTGCAGTACTTTAAACTGTAAAGATGAATCAGGTTTAGAACATTGTGAATTTTAGAAAATATTTGCTATCTGTAAAGTTATCTTAACAACATTTTATTTTGCGATATTATTCATTCATTCATTTTCCTTTGGCATAGTCCCTTATTTATCAGGGGTCACCACAGTGGAATGAGCCACCGACTTTTCTGGCATATGCAACGGATGCCCTTCCAGTCGCAATCCAGAACTGGGAAACACCCATACACTCTCACATTCACACATGCACTCATACAGTATGTCCAATGTTCTTTACCCTTTACTTATAGCACATGTCTTTGCACTGTAGGGGAAACCGGAGCACCCAGAGGAAACCTATGCCAACATGGGGAGAACATGCAAACTCTAGCCGGGATTCGAATCAGCGACCTTCCTGCTGTGAGGCGACAGTGCTAACCACTGAGCCACCGTGGCGGCATTGTATTATTATTATTATTATTATTAGTCATATTTTGATGACTGCAAATTGAAAATTGAAGTCTGTGAAGAATAACAGAGACTCTTTTTATTCATTGGCAATTATTGAATGTTTTATTAATTACACACAAGCCCTAATGTAATATCTTTTGCTGTAATAATGCGTTATTTTTCTTACTTTTAGGATGATCGAAAGAAAGAATCAAAAAAGGTAAAAAAGTTATGCTAAACTCTTTCTGGATGTTTTGTGCACAACATTGATTATCATGTAAAAGTTTTAGCAGTTTGTTGACGTTTATTTACTTTATCATTATTTTACCTTTAGGAAGTTTACATTACAACTTCCAAAGATTCCAGGTACAAAGTCTGATTTACTTCTACACAAAAAGGACAATATTCATGAAATATATATATACTTTATTAAATAGTTTGTCTTTTTTTCTCAGGTCATGGACCACCTGGTTTATTCCTGCCATAGCTGCTGTTCTAGTGGGCATCATGTACCGTTATTACACCTTGGAGCACAAATCATCCTGAAATTTGCCACTGCTAGATATTTCTGTTGTCTGGAGGCCTTGACTTGTTTGACTGAGTCTATAAGATCACGCTCTCGAAGCTCCTGCTCATCCTTTCTTCTTTCATTTCTGCTCAGTCCACTATTTGGAATGGATCCATAATAGCTTAGTGGCTCATTTAGACTGGCTTTTCTACCACGATTCCCACAGTTCTGTCTAATCTGCTGGATCAACCTTTTCACTTTTTTCTGTCATTTAATTCTGTCTTTGACATGTGCATGGAAATGATTTCAACCACTTTGTGTTGTTGAATCAGACCCCTCAGTGATGGTCCAACTTGTACTGACTGATCCAAATTTGCTGATTATTTTGACAAGTCACGCATCCACAGCCTTGGCATAGCTGCTAATCGATTTTTGATGATAGTGGGCTGATTACCTGAGGGTTTTGACCAAATGTTTTAAGTGGTACTTCAAGCGTATTGTACTTTTATAAGGACTCTATTTTAACAAGGATTAAAAAAAGATAGTTCACCCAAAAATAAAAAGGTGTTTTATTTGTGATTAGATTTGACTTTACTTTAAAACAACTGAGCAAATGCGTTGCCTTATAATTATTAAGTATAATTATTAAGTAAACAAACTATGTGCGTAATTATAAAAGTCCATGTCTACTAATTATATTTTAAGGCAACAGGTTTATTCACTTTTTTTTTTAAAGTGAATTAACTAATCGCTCTTTACAGTGTATGTGTTAACCCTGTGCACTGCAAATTTACTACCCTTTTGTTATGTTCAGGATGAAAACATTCACTGAAATAAACTGCTGTATAAATGCATCAGATAAATATATTTTTTAAATTATTTTGCATAAATCTGTTGAATCAGCCTGAGTCCTGATCAAAACCACTACATCTATCTATCTATCTATCTATCTATCTATCTATCTATCTATCTATCTATCTATCTATCTATCTATCTATCTATCTATCTATCTATCTATCTATCTATCTATCTATCTATCTATCTATCTATCTATCTATCTATCTATCTATCTATCTATCTATCTATCTATCTATCTATCTATCGACACACACACACACTTTAATTTGATGTTATACTCCAACTAAAATTCATAAAAGCTTTTTTTTTTTTTAATCTAATGGGTTAATGGTTAAACATTAAAAATTCCCAACAGGGAAAACCACCAACAATCAAATATGCGTGATTATATGGTGTCATGTAATCAAAACAATGTGTTTATAATGGAAGTCAATGGGGCAAAAACAGCCACCAACAGTAAATTAGGGAGAAAAAAAATGAAATAATCGAAAGCAATGCATCAAAGGCAATGCTGTTTCACATGTCCAAGACTTTGATAAAAGGTTAAAAAAAAAATCCAGTTCACAATTACTTTTATATTGAAAATATGTCATTTTGTGTGTTTTTTTCTTCACTAAATCAGTGCCATCATTTATGAATTTGGCGATTACAGAGTTAAAATCCTGTAATTTTCTAAGCAATTTAGTAGTTTTGATCAGGACTGAGGTTGGTTAACAGATTTTTGCAAAAAATGTGAAAAAATATTTTTCTGATGCATTATACAGCAGTTTAATTCAGTGGATGTCTTCATCCCTAATATAACAAAAGGGTAGTAAATTTGCTCAGAGTGTATTGTTCTCAAAATGTGTGACAAAATAAGATGTGCCACAAAAAATCATTCTGCTAGCTGAAACAGAAAAATTGTGGCCAAATAATGACTCAAAATCACCACAGACTGGATGAAAACATCCCTAACAGCACGTAAAGGTAAAAAAAAAACACTCAAAATAATGATATTTTGAAGAATTTTGGTAAACAGACCAGATATTTTTATTGTATATTCCACATTTTTTTGGTGAACTATCCCTTCAAGAAGAGCTAGTATATGTTGTCATGATTTTAAATATTGTCATATCTTTTTTGCGTCAGTGTTGTCATTCAACAACAGACCATATGATGTTGCTGAAACGTAGCGTTACAGTCATACAGTGCTTTAACATTAAACGTACATTTGTTTTCTTACAGAAAATATCTCTAGTGTGGTACCTCTATCTACACACTTGAAGTTGACTCCATTGCTCAGCCTTTTTGAAATTATTTTTACAAAAAACATTTGTTTCGATGTTGACGAGAACATTTTGTATGGGGAAGAGTTTGATACTTGAACTGTTGTACAAAGGATTGGGTACCTGTTCATTGCTTTTATTCATATGCCTCTCTATTGAATTGTTCTGAGCTCTTGCATGTATTTTCTAGCTTTTGCTTGGATCTATCTATCTGTCTGTCTGTCTATCTCTGTACCTTTCTATCTCTCTATCTAGCTGCAAGTGTTGCCTTTTAATGTTCAACTTTTAAAGTGTAAGGCAAACCAAAATGTTTATTAAATCTTATATTGTATTTCCTTCTCACAATATTTCACCATTTAAATCAGATAGCTTTTAATGAAATATTGAATTATTATTTTGCATTTGTTTTTAAGTAATCCTGATGTATCATTAATATTGAATGATGCAAACTATTACTAAATGAACGCTGTTGCTTTTTTCTCCTCATGTTCCTGCCATGTGTCATTTTGAGTTACATGTTTGCCTTTTTTTTTTTAACTCGTTCGACATTCCTGCCCCAAGATCTGTGCAAATTATTATTTTTTTCCTGCCAAGCCGTGTCAATGTGTTCAGCTTTGACCAACAGCTGATGTTCAGATGTCTCTGTTTATGTAGAAATTGATGACAATATAAAATCTTCATTGGATCTTATTCTAATGTCATATGTAGGTTATAACAAGTGTAAATGGAAAACAAATGTGGACAGCTCAGGGCCTTAAATGTGGCCAAGAAAGCTATGTATTTAACAGTAAAAACAATAATAATAATCAAAGGTTTGTTGGGAATATTTGTGGTACATTGCTGTGACTGACATATTGAATTAATGTGCTATAAAAATGTCAGCTGCGTTTCAATAAATTATTCCGAATGCAAATACATTTGTGTGCTTTGTTATTATTGTATTTTAATCTTTCGACTGAACTTAGTACTTTAAACTGGTTGTTCGTATTGCTGATACATTTATGGAATGTTTAAACTTGTTTTACAGTGCAACAGTGCTATCGTGGCATTGAAATATTAAAATAAATGGCAAAAAGTGTTTTAAAGTGAGTCTGAATCAGTGAATCGGTTCATTTGAGCGGGTTCCGATGATTTGAATATAAAGTAATTCACTCACATAAAAATGTTTCAAACATACAGATTATTGATTCATTAAATATATGATTCAAAGGGCTTAGCTGCAACGCTTTATTTTTTGTACTTATTTGTTTATTTTTTGCCAAGTTGAAAACGCGTTGCTCAAGTTGGTGAAACGGCTCACTTGTAACCTAACTTACGTTAAAGGAAGGCCAGACTCATAAAATATTACAATACGTAGTAAATAACTGCACTTTCACAAGATTCTGTTTCTTTTATGAAACAAAAACCAAGATTAAATCATCCAAATGAGTCGTTCAGTTTACTAATCAATTTACAAACTTGACTCAGTTAACTGAATCATTTGAAACCAGTTCAGAAGGTGATTCGCCAAAGATCGCTCGGTCAGGAAAAGGATTGACGTCACTAGGCTTTGAATGCTGGGATAGTAATGGCGGCCTACTGTACACATTGTTGACGTTTGCCGCTATGCTGTATATTTGTTATTTTACATCATCACACACTACTTCTTTCATACCACCGAGAAGCGTTTTGAAGAACATACATATCTGACGTCCGAGGATAGCGCTGAAAAGGTAAACTGCTTTTGAATAATTGAGTGACGGTTTTTTTTACATTAACAAACGTTAGAAGTACGTTGATGACAGATTTATTTATATTTAATCAACTGCATTACCCAGTGTTCTAAATTAAATATTGATTATATTGTTTACATAACGGCGCCGCTGGTTTGATAAACTTACATATTATCGGTTCATTTATAAAAAAAATTATCTCATTACACATTTACAGTGGTAAACAATACATTATAGTCACTACAGTTATCGAGTATTGTTTTTAAAGAGTTATACTGACAATAAGTGGGATCCTGAATTTATGGGACATATTCAAAATGTCCGACAGCCGAACCGTGTGTTGTTGTAATTTAGGCTAATATGTCTATAAATAATACAAATTACAACATTTTTACATTTACATTTAAGAATTTGGCTGAGGACTTAAAAATAAGAACAGTAGAATTAATAAATATAACAGTTTTAATTAGAAGCAGGTCAGTTTCAGATTTTATTAATTCCTTTCAATTCAGTTCATCTTTATTTCAATGTAGATTGTCCCTACTGAAAAATCCAGCTTAAACCAGCCTAGGCTGGTTGGCTGGTTTTAGCTGGTTGACCAGCCTGGTTTTAGAGGGGTTTTTGCCATTTCCAGGCTGGTTTCCAGCCATTTCCAGCCTGGTCTTAGCTGGTCAGGCTGGAAAATGACCAGCTAAAACCAGCTTGACCACCTAGCCAGGCTGGGAGCCCAGCCAAAACCAGCTATGTCCATCCTAAACCAGGCTGTTCAAGCTGGTTTTAGCTGGATTTAGCTGGTCATTTTCCAGCCTGACCAGCTAAGACCAGGCTGGAAATGGCTGGAAACCAGCCTGGAAATGGCCAAAACCCCTCTAAAACCAGGCTGGTCAACCAGCTAAAACCAGCCAACCAGCCTAGGCTGGTTTAAGCTGGATTTTTCAGCAGGGGTGTCAAAGCAGCTTTACATAGAAGATTATAGTGAATTAACACAGTGGCAGTTCAGTTTTCAGAGTTTAAGTTCAGCTCAGTTTAGCTCAGTTCAGTGTGGTTTAATATACTCTGCTGAGAGTTCAAACACAGAAGAGTAATCCATCAATGCGCAGCTTTACCAATTGAACTTCACCAATTGGCGAAAGTGAAGGATAAAAAACCTTGAGAGAAACCAAGCTCAGTTGGGCACGACCATTTCTCCTATGGTCAAACGTCTTGTGCAGAGCTGCAGTCTAGGCGCAGGAGGCTGGAGATGCTGGACATCAACGAAGACTCGTCTGTCCCTGGAGTCTCACAGGAATCAGACGCATGCTCTCCCTTAAAGGGCTAGTTCAGCCCAAAATGACAATTCTGTCATCATTTTACTCACCATTCATTCATCACAAAGCGGTTTGAGTTTTTATTATGTTGAACACAAGATTATATATTGTAAGGAATTGTGGGATAGGTATGGGGCGATGACCGTTTTCAAGGTATACCGCAGTTTGGAAAAGTCAGAGTTTTAAAACTGCCAAAATTTTCTACTATACTGTTCCTACGGTATATATAAGATTTTTTATTTATTTATTTATTTATTTAGGACAACAGAATCTCCAGCAGAAAAGATATCCAAAGTTGTTGTTTTAAATTGTAAAGAAATCTGTGTTTTTGAAACTAATGAAGACAGCAGAAGTCAATGATTCATTTGAATGATTTAGCCTGACATGTTTACTCCTCCAAAATACTTAAAATGTTTCTTAAATAACATGTATTGTGTTCAAAGGGGGAAAAAAAGTTTTTTTTTTACCCTGACATTTAAAAGAATATATTTTTAGAGCAGTGATCACAATATTGTGAACCCGTGATATTTTTATCTAAGGTTATCATACCTTCAGAATCTTATACCGGCCCATGTCTATTGTGGAAACTGGTAGCCAGCCATTGGCTTCCATAGCATTTGTTTTTCCTACTATGAATGTCAATGGTATCCAGTTTCCAACATTCTTCAAAATATCTTTTTTATTATTTATATTTAACAGAAGAACAGAAACACATAAATGGTTTGGAACCACTTGATGAGGATGAGTAAATGTTGAGTATTTATTTATTTATTTATATATATATATATATTTATATATATATATATATATATATATATATATATATATATATATATATATGTATATATGTATGTATATATATATGTATATATATATGTATGTATATATATATATATATATATATATATATATATATATATATATATATATATATATATATATATATATATATATATATATATTTTGAGTTAACCATCCTTGTCACATTTTCACTCTGTACTTGAAAACCATAGAACATAAATGCAATTATTATATATAGTTTGCCAAGAAAACTTCAGGTTTAGACAAAAAAGTAGGACTTGATGGTTAAGAGGATGTAAAAAAAAAAAACTTTGTTAGTGTTAGATCAATTAAAAAAAAACAGTAATTAAAAAACCTTATATATAGCTGTAGATAGAGATTTTTAGTAATAGGAGTGTTGCCATAAGAGTATAACTGAAGATTCCAGATATTAGAATCCAGATATAGTGTAATCAAAATTGTTTTAGAAAGATCATAATATTTGATTTTTACACAGAATGGTAGGTCTAATAATGAAGTCTGTTGATTGATACATCTTACAATTAATAGATTACTCATCTATAGTGTATTGTTTGGTTATTTTATAATGGCTGTAAATGAAAAAAATTGCTGTCTGTTTGAATAAAACATCATTTTAGTCGTATTCTGTAAACTGTTGATGGGATTTCTTGCAAGTTTAAAATTAAAATATTAAAATACTTTTTTCATTGCTTTTTTTTGTGCATAAAATAACAAAAAGACGTCATATTTTGAGACATTATATTTTTTTTAGACAAATTACTAAAATACCAAGGCCGAATATATTTGGTGGAATTTCCCTGATTTTGTTATCGCAACAAAAAAATTGTAAAACACAATAGATTTTATTTATTTATTTATAAATTAATATATTTGAGCAATATCACACAAGAGGCAATGCGATTGGGCTGTATATCGGCACTGGTAAGAGGCGTGCATTGGCATTGTACCTCACCAGAGGCTGTACGAGTGCTGTTGCAGAATATCACATCGAGAACCTGAATTTTTTTAGTTAATTAATTAATTTATTATTAAGATATGTTATCTCAAAATCATTTTTGTTTAACTATATGACACTGAATGACCCTTGTAATCGTGTTAATGCCATATTTCATAAGCAAGAGTTTTTACTCACAACATTATGGCTGTGTACATTTGGTCTAGGCCAAAACGAGTAACTTCTATCAACCCTTTTGCTTTGTAGACGCGGTCGGCTGAGACCCATCTGCTGTGCCCTGTGCAGAGATGGACGATGATTCCTCCCTGCACCGGCTAGAAGGCAGTGACCCCAGCATTCAGGTCGGGGGTCTGATAGTGAAGAAGAAAAGCGCTGCAGCAGAACAGCACGTGTTCAGAGCCCCCGCTCCGCGCACCTCGCTGCTGGGTCTCGATCTGCTGGCTGCGCAGAAACGCAAAGAGCGAGAGGGCAAGGAGAGGCTGGATGATCAACCCAAGAAATCTAAAGTGTCGTCCTACAAAGACTGGGAGGAGGGGAAAAGTGATTCGGGATCTGATGATGAAAATCAGGAGGATGGAGAGAGCAGGAATGGGAAAAAAGAAAGGTGGGTTCAGATTGTTCTTCAAGAAATCAGTTTTTTTTTGTGCTGGGCAAAGGTGAATTGTGATTAATTGCATCCAAAATAAATGTTTTACATAATATATGCGTGTGTACTGTGTATATTTATTACACTACTTTTTTTTTTTTGAAAGAGCATTGGGTCCTATTAATATTATTATTATTATAACATATTTTATATTACTATTTAAAAATATATACAGTTGAAGTCAGAATTATTAGCCCCCCTTTGAACTTTTTTTTTTCTTTTTAAAATATTTTCCAAATGATGTTTAACAGAGCAAGGAAATTTTCACAGTATGTCTGATAATATTTTTTCCTCAGGAGAAAGTCTTTATTTGTTTTATTTCAGCTAGAAAAAAAGCAGTTTTTAATTTTTTATGAACCATTTTAAGGTCAAAATTATTAGCCCCTTTAAGCTATATATTTTTTGACTGTCTACAGAACAAACCATCGTTATACAATAACTTGCCTAGTTAACCTAATTAACCCAGTTAAGCCTTTAAATGTCACTAAGCTGTAAAGAAGTGTCTTGAAAAATATCTAGTCAAATATTATTTACTGTCATCATGGCAAAAATAAAATAAATAATTTATTAGAAATGAGTTATTAAAACTATTATGTTTAGAAATGTGTTAAAAAAAAATCTTCTCTCCGTTAAACAGAAAGTGGGGGAAAAAATAAACAGGGGGGCTAATAATTCTGACTTCAACCATATAATTAAAAAAGTCTGTATATTTCCTTGGAAGTGACATAATGTTTCATTCCTCCTGAGGACTTGAAACCCACAATTAATTTGTATGTAAACGAAACATTGCAAAGGGAATGGTACAACTGCATAAATAATCAATTATATGAAACGGACCCGAAAATAAATGAAAGACACTTAGCAAATTATAGTTTTGAGACCAGGCATGATCAAACTGTCTATACTCGATCTCGAATTGGACTTTCTAGATTGACTCATTTGTATTTACTCAATAATGAAGACCCACCTAAATGTAATTACTGCCAGGCTGCTCTTACTATCAAACAGATTTTGTTGGAATATGGAAGTTTAAATACAATTAGACAAAATTTTTATAAGGAGAGTACATTTTTAAAAAGGTACCACCAGGAAGAATCTTAAATTATTTATCAAAAATTGAACTGAAAAATCATATTTAACTTTGAATATATTTTTGTGTGAATTTTATTTATTTATATTTAATATATTTATCTAAGTAACTTTTTATTGTAATACAAATATGTTTTTATCATGTAGTTTTTTAGGTATATCCATCTTGCCATGAAATAGCCATAAGTTGCTGATGTGGCAATAAATAAATAAAAATAAAAACAAAAATCTGTAATATATCAATTACATTCCCTCCTAAATATCAGCAGCACAAATAAAGCACATTAATAATTGCAGTGTGATCATGAGTTTACAGTTTGTTTTGTGTCTCTCCAGGAAGTACAGAGTCACTGGCTCAGAAACGCCTTCAAACCCCGGCGGAGTCAGTGAGGAGTTCAAGCGGAAACACCAGCAGAGAGAGAAAGATAGACGTGAACATGGGGTTTACGCTTCATCCAAAGAGGACAAGAGCAAAGACAAGAACAGATCCAGAGACCGAGAGCACGACCGCCACCGAGACAGAGAGAGGAGGAAAGACAGAGGTCAGTCCAGTGTCTGTGAGGTTTCAGCATTGTATCTCAGGTTCTGATGGGGGTTTTATGGTGTTTGTATGAAGTTTTTTTATAAACGAAAGCTAAGACTAAGGGCCAGGACTCATCAATCTGACGTCAAACAACTAGTGCCTATAAACATCAGGCGAATGATCTCCGACGTTAACCCGTGAGCCAATATGAGAAACACACCAAACCAACTAGCTGGACCAATGGCTAACAGTTGGCTCGGTCTGAAAACTCATTCATTTTCTTATCGGCTTAGTCCCTTTAATAATCCGGGGTCGCCACAGCGGAGAGAACCGCCAACTTATCCAGCACGTTTTTACGCAGCGGATGCCCTTCCAGCCGCAACCCATCTCTGGGAAACAACCACACACACTCATTCACACTCATACACTAAGGACAATTTAGCTTACCCAATTCACCTGTACCACATGTCTTTGGAACGTGGGGGAAACCGGAGCACCCGGAGGAAAGAACATGCAAACTCCATACAGAAACGCCAACTGACCCAGCTGAGGCTCGAACCAGCGACCTTCTTGCTGTGAGGCGACAGCACTACCTACTGTGCCACTGCGTCGCCGGTCTGAAAACTATGGACCAAAAAACTTTTTTTACTGAAATTAAAATTGAAAAAATCCACAGTAAATAAAAAAGTAAATTGAACTGAATCTAGCATCAGTCACTGAAAAACAAACTGAAATAAAATAGTAGTTAGCAAATATAATAATATGTTTTTTTAGATTTGATAAGCACTCATTCTGTGGCAGAAAATCAGACCTGCAGCTGTTGAGAGAAACACCTGTAGATGCACTTTTAGAGACAAACATGTTTTCTTCATTTGCCAAAAAATGTGAACGAGTAATACACTGTAAACTACTGGAAAGAGGGAATATTGACTCCTTATAAGATCTTTTCATCGAATTCTTCTTTACTCCTATTTACTCGTTTGATTGTAACTTTAGTTTAATTGTTTATTTTATTTTGATTAGCTTTTTTCAGATGATATGTTTTGTTTTTAATTCATTCATTAATTCATTTTATTTTCGGCTTAGTTCCTTTATTAATCTGGGGTTGCCACAGAGGAATGAACCGCCAACTTATCCAGCATATTTTTTACATTGCGGATGCCCTTCCAGCCGCAACCCATCACTGGGAAACATCCCTACACACATTCATACATTCACACACGCTCATACACTATGGTCAATTTTAGCATACCCTGTACCGCATGTCTTTTAGCAATTCCCCTGTACCGCACGTCTTTGGACTGTGGGGGAAACCGGAGCACCCGGAGGAAACCCACGCCAACATGGTGAAAACATGCAAACTCCACACAGAAATGCCAACTGACCCAGCCAAGGCTCGAACCAGCGACCTTCTTGCTGTGAGGCGAATGTGCTACCCACTCCGCCACTGCGTCGCCTTGTTTTTAATTAATACGTTTTATTTATTTCTTTTTGAGGGGATAGTGGGAAAACAAGAAAACTGAAGGCCCCGTTTACACTAATAGTAAAGTTTTAAAATGGATACGTTTTGCTAAGGTTATGCCTTCTGGCCGCACTATCATGGAGTTTTCGAGCCCGAAAACGGAGCATTTTGGAAATGCTGAAGAAGCTGTTTTCATTTTAAAACGCTGATGCTCTGTGTCAGTTTAAATGGGGGAAAACGGAGACATCTGAAAACAGAGGCATGGCTGCTTCTGATTGCATCTGATTTGGGCTTTTTCCTCAATATTAAGTACACAAAGTTCAGTCTTGCATCTCTTCCTTGTAAGTTCAGACTTCACAGGTTTGAGTAAATGTTCCAAGGGAACAGTGCACTTTATAACATCATTCTCATCCTCCTGGCTACGTTGTTTTAACAATAAAATAAAAAGAATAATACAAGGAACTGCCTATTTTCATTTTGATATTAACAACTTAACTGACTCCAAAAATGTTGAGGCATTTTGTAGCTACATGTTTGTATGAGCGTCATCTTCACTGTATGCATATTTATAACAAAAACGGAGCCTATAAAATAACTGCCTCCTTTCATTTTCATTAAAAAATATGAAACATACCCTGTCTCTTTTGCTGAATATCAGTTTTAATAATCAATAATGGCAATCAATAATACAATACGTGTATACATTATAGGAAATAAAGGCAAGCAGTCAGTCAAATGTGCAGAATCAGTGTATGTGGTTACGTAAATTAATATATTAAGTTTGCGCTCAGCCAAAACACATTACCTGAGAACATGTAATAGATTCAAACACTGAAGAGTCGTTAGATAGGGACCAGATGAATTAACTATCATGTTTAACATCTATAGTGAGATGAAATCCAGCGGTATATCCTTAATGAGCTGTCCGACGTGCGCTGCTCTCACCTGGGGAGG